>NC_041392.1:93911304-93924818 GCF_002162155.2 Triticum dicoccoides | reverse complement strand
CATGCTCTAACTTGGCTGGGTTATATTGCTCATATCATGCATATGGTGTCTTGCATTGCCATGCCATCTTCTTAGATTAGACATGCTTTCTTTGAATGCCTCCTGTTTTCTTTCTATATCAGATATGTGAATTATGCAATGCCATGTTTTTCAGCCAGTTATCATATATGTGAATTATGCACCACCATGGAGCCAGGCATCATATATGTGAATTATCTCATGCCATATTTTTTTCATTACATATTCCATTTGTCGACAATCTGTGTATATTGAACTACTCTTCATGTGTATCTGCCATTTGAGCCGGTTATGGAAAAATCTGGAGTGAAAACAAGGTCTTCAGAGCAGGCAATGGTACCTGTTGAAGCATATATCTCAATGGTTATAGGGAGCTCCTGAGAGGAGGATTCAGAGACAGATGACCAGTCCTATATCCCACCTGAGGTGTATGCTCTAAGTTGCAATGTTTATATTTCTCATATGATGCATATGGTGTCTTGCATTGCTTAGTTTAGACATCATATGCACAATATTGAATTCTATCTGCTTAGTTTAGAGATCATACATGAGAGTGCCAGTTGCTTAGTATATGAATCAATTATGTCAATTATATCATGCCATCCTGTATACTTAGACTACATGTATGTGAATTATTTCATCCCAACCTATATTAGAAAGACATCATATAGTTTTGTCATGTCATCCTGTTTAGGTACTCATCATATGTTGAATTATGCCATTATATCATGTTAAGTTATCCATCATATATCTGAAACTGTGTCATGCTATCATGTTTAGTTAGGCATCATATATGTGAAATTGTGTCAAGCTGTCCTGTTTGGTTAGACAACATATATGTGCATTACCACATCTGTCTATCATACAATGTTTGTATGTTCAATTTCATTTCTTGTTTATCAGCCATTTTAATTGGAGGGGGTGATGGCAGTATCTAAGGGAGCAAAAACCTGTTCTTCACAAAAGACAGTGCTACCCGTCGATGCAGATAGAACCATGGTTGTACTGGCCCACAAACTAGCCCCACCACACATAATCGAGACTGCTCCAGATTGCACACTTACACCGTAGGACAGAGAACCAGCTACAACCCATCTAACCACAACCCCAGCGGATAGTAACCCACTTATAGTTGACAAAGCACCATGTCCACCATAGAGTACCCCCACACGAGCAGTTTGTAAAGCTACTGCAGTGCCCAAAGCATGAAGACCACCACACCTAACCCAAACTCCACGTTTAAAGCAGAAGAACAACTGTTCTCAGGTCAGATTCCGTAGCTATGGTCCATACTCCTTTGCTGTTGCACCACTGTATTTACTCATACCAACTACTTTCGAATTTAAAGGATCCAATTGAAACTCCAATGGCGCAACAGGTATGTTTTAAACGTATTTCTTTAACTGGATTGCTGTTCTAACTTCTTGCTCTATGTTAACTTCAGTTTAAGTTGTAGAAACAGTTATGTTCTCATGAGATCCACATTACAAGTGTTGCCAATGTTGTGTAGTTTCTCACACTTATATTCTGTCTATGCTGCTATGTCTTAAAAATATATGAGTTGAACTGTGTCTCTATCTTGATTAGGGAACATAAACTAGAATGATATGGACAATACAGTGACCATAGTACATAGATAGATGTTTGTTTCATGTTGTTATCCTGTCCACCTTACTACTGAACCGGTTTACCAAAATGAGTTTCGTATACTACAAGCTAAATATGTGATGTGTCTGCTTGTTTCTCTTGTGGTATGCAAAAAGAATATTGGAGAAGAGCACCCCACTATGCAATGGTAGAGAAAGTAATGCAGATAAGGTTCAAGATAGTGAGACAACCCTGTTGGTCTCAAGGAAAGGCGATAAAAATGATCTTGTACACAGTGAGAAATTCCCACAGTCCTGCGTTGATGTAGTGTTCGAGTTACTGGCCAGTACCGCTGGCACAAGCTCTCCGAACTCGCTGCCTGAATCACTTCGGCTTCTTCAGTCTCAGCTACAAGCTGAAAGGCATCAGTCAGTTGTGCTGCGGCAAGAAGCCGAAGGACTGAGGAAGTCCCTGCAGAATTCAGATGCGTACTTTCTTGTGCAACAGCAAGCGCTGGAGGATTTAAGCGCCAAACAAGAGAAAGTTAATAAGCTTGCTAAGCATCTTGCCAGCATTATGGGTACCCAGGATATTGTTTCTTGAACTCTTCTGAAGTGGTTTTAATTTTGGACTTGTTTTGCTACGGTGTTTATATGCTGCTTTGTTCCCTATATTTGCACTAGTGGCGAACTTTGATGCCCAGTGGATGTAATATGTGTAATAGCCATGATAGCCTAGCATAAGTTGCTTGCTTATTTATTTCCTTGTTGTCTTATTTATTTGTTTGCTTGTAGTCAATGTACTTCTTTTTCCGCGGTTTGCTAGTGGCTGAAATAACCTATTTTCTAAAAACTAGGCCACAATAACCATGGGCTAATATTTACTGTAGTGACACTGGGCCTCCTACGGGCCGTAAAAACAGTGGGCCTTCTACGGGTAGAAATAGTAGGCCTTCTACGGGCCGTAGAAACAATGGCCCTTCTATGGGCCGTATCATCAATGGGCCTTATACGGGCCGTATGATCGATTGGCCAAACATGGGCCAATAACAGGCCGCATTATGGTCGTGAACGGGCTAGAGTTGGAATCGTCCGTTCATGGGCCGACCATAACGGGCCATCGTTAATAGGCTGTATTTGATGACGCTATGAAAACGGCCCAATGTATTAACGGGCCACAAACAGGCCGACTATAACCACGGGTTGAATTTGGCCCACAAGCAGAAAATGACAGTAATGGGCCGTAAGTAAACGAATGCTTGAAATGAATAACATGGGCTAGAAACGGCCCAAAGGAATAACCGGTCATTAATGGGTATAAAGTGATACACTGTTCATTATGGGCCAGTTTCACCACGGGCCGTTAATGGGTGTAAAGTGATACACTGTTCATTACGGGCCAGTTTCACCACGGGCCGTCAATAGGCCAAGAGTTACATAGGGCCTCATATGGGCCGAAAGACGTCATGGGCCATACATGGGCCAGAAGTGAAAACGAACTGGAATCATATTGGATGGCCCAGATGACGCTACTGGGCCTAATCCGGATAGGGCGTAACGGGCCTTGGGTTAGCGGGCTGTAAATGGGCTATATGCAAACAGGCCGTTACCAGGCTTTCCATGGGCCAGCCTGCCACCTTTTGACCAAGTCAAACGGGCCGGCCTTTTCACAGGAATGGGCCTCTGTTGGGCCGTGCCACATGTCGGTGCCTTCTGTCCAATGAGTGGATGACATCTGTCCCAGCGATGAGCCGACACGTGTTTCCTCCAGCCAGTGATGATTTTACACGTGGAAAATCCCCATTGGTCGGGGTTGTCAACGGGTTATCGGATCCAAAACCCGACCCGGTAGCTTAACGGCGTTCCGTTACGGTGGATGCCACATGTCGGTCACCCTTGATGAAAGCACTTCTGTGACGCACGGTTTATCATCATGGAAGTGCACACTTCCGTGATGATAATTTTGGTAATGTCATGGAACACTTCTACGACAGCACAGGTATGACTATCTTGATTCTACCATAAAATCATCATGGATGTACATGCATGACAAAAAACGCGACCTACTGTGACAAACACGTATAATCACGGAAGTGTATTTTTTGTAGTGTAGGTTTAGCACCTTTCTTTTCCATAAGATATTTAATAGCAGCATGATCAGTGTGAATAGTTACTTTAGAATCAACAATATAAGGTCTGAACTTATCACAAGCAAATACAACTCCTAAGAATTCCTTTTGAGTAGTAGCATAATTTATTTGAGCATTATCTAGGGTTTTACTAGCATATTGAATAACGTTTAATTTCTTATCAACTCTTTGCCCTAGAACAGCACCTACAGCATAATCACTAGCATGACACATAATTTCAATGGGTAAATTCCAATCAGGTGGCTGAACAATAGGTGCAGAGATCAATGCTTTCTTAAGTATTTCAAATGCTTCTACACAATCATCATCAAAGACAAATGGTATATCTTTTTGTAATAAATTAGTCAGAGGCCGACCAATTTTTGAGAAGTCCTTAATGAACCTCCTATAAAATACAGTGTGACCAAGGAAACTTCTTATACCTTTGATGTCCTTGGGGCATGGCATCTTTTCAATAGCATCAACCTTGGCTTTATCAACTTCAATACCTCTTTCAGAAACTTTATGCCCTAAGACAATACCTTCATTAACCATAAAGTGGCATTTTTCCCAATTCAAGACAAGATTAGTTTCTTCACATCTCCACAAAACTCTATCAAGGTTGCTCAAGCAATCGTCAAAATAAGATCCATAGACGGAGAAATCGTCCATGAAAACCTCACAAATCTTTTCACAAAAGTCAGAGAATATAGCCATCATGCATCTTTGAAAGGTAGCAGGTGCATTACATAAACCAAAAGGCATACGTCTATAATCAAAAGTACCAAAAGGGCAAGTAAAAGTAGTCTTTGATTGATCCTTGGCTGACATAGGTATTTGAGAGAAACCAGAATAACCATCTAGAAAGCAAAAATGTGTATGTCTGGATAATCTTTCTAGCATTTGATCGATAAAGGGTAAGGGGTAATGATCCTTTTTAGTGGCCTTATTTGATTTGCGGAAATCAATTACCATCCTATAACTTGTAATAATTCTTTGAGGAATCAATTCATCTTTATCATTAGGAACGACTGTAATACCTCCCTTCTTAGGGACACAATGGACAGGACTTACCCACTGACTATCAGGAACGGGAAAGATTATACCTCCCTCAAGGAGCATTAGTATTTCCTTTCTTACCACTTCTTTCATTTTAGGATTCAGTCGTGGTTGATGATCATGAACTAGTTTAGCATATTCTTCGAAATTTATTTTATGTTGACATAGAGTGCAACTAATGCCCTTAAGATCATCAAGAGTATACCCAATAGCAGCACGGTGCTTCTTCAGAGTTTTCAATAATCTCTCTTCCTCATGCTCTGAAAGGTTAGCACTAATAATAACAGGATATATCTTTTTCTCATCAAGATAAGCATATTTAAGAGTATCAGGCAACGGTTTAAGCTCAAACACGGGATCACCCTTGGGTGGAGGAGGATCCCCTAGGATTTGAACAGGCAAATTGTGTTTCAGAATAGGTTCCTGTTTAAAGAATACTTCATCTATTTCCCTTCTTCCATTCATAAACATATCATTTTCATGGTCTAGCAAATATTATTCTAAAGGATCACTAGGAGGTATGGCAATAGAAGCAAGACCAATAATTTCATCCTTACTAGGTAATTCTTCTTCACGGTGTTATCTACTAAATTTAGAGAAATTAAATTCATGAGACATATCATCTAAACAGATAGTAACAACATCCTTTTTGCAATCTATCTTAGCATTAATAGTGTTTAAGAATGGTCTACCAAATATAATGGGACAAAAGCTATCTTGTGGGGAACCAAGAATAAGAAAATCTGCAGGATATTTAGTTTTCCCACACAAGACTTCAACATCTCTAACAATTCCCATTGGTGAAATAGTATCTCTATTAGCAAGTTTAATTGTGACATCAATATCTTCTATCTCAGCAGGTGCAATGTCATGCACAATTTCTTTGTATAAGTCGTAAGGTATTGCGCTAGTACTAGCACCCATATCACATAAGCCATGATAACAATGAACTCCTATTTTAACAGAAATAATAGGCATGCCTACCACAGGTCTGTTTTTATCTTTTGCACAAGGTTTAGCAATTCTAGGAGTCTCATCAAGGAAATGAATAACATGCCCATCAATATCATCAGACAAGAGATCTTTAACAATAGCAATATCAGGTTCAACTTTAATTTGCTCAGGAGGTGTATAAGTTTTAATATTGCTTTTACGAACCACAGTTGTAGCTTTAGCATGATCCTTAATCCTAACAGGAAAAGGTGGTTTCTCAACATAAGCGGTGGGAACAATAGGATCATTATAAGTGACAGTCTTTTACTTCTAAGGGAGGATGGTATTTAAACCACTTCTCCCTAGGGAGGTCAACATGAGTAGCAAAAGATTCACAGAAGGAAACTACTATTTCAGAGTCAAGTCCATATTTAGTGCTAAATTTACGGAAAACATCGGTATCCATAAAAGATTTAACACAATCAAACTTAGGTGTCATACCTGACTCCTTACCTTCGTCGAGGTCCCATTCTTCAGAGTTGCGTTTAATTCTTTCCAATAAATCCCATTTGAATTCAATAGTCTTCATCATAAAAGAGCCAGCGCAAGCAGTATCGAGCATGGTGCGATTGCTATCAGAAAGCCGAGCATATAAATTTTGAATAATCATCTCTCTTGAGAGCTCATGATTGGGGCATGAATATAACATTGATTTAAGCCTCCCGAAGCTTGAGCGATGCTTTCTCCTTCGCGAGGCCAAAAATTATATATATAATCGCGATCACGATGAACAAGATGCATAGGATAAAACTTCTAATGAAATTTCAATTTAAATCATTTGTAGTTCCATGACCCCATAACATCACATAGCATATACCATGTCAATGCATCTTCCTTCAAAGATAAAGGGAAGACCTCCTTCTTAATAACATCTCCGGGTACACCTGCAAGCTTAAATAATCCACAAACTTCATCCACATATATTAGGTGCTCATCAGGATGCTTTGTTCCATCTCCCGCAAAAGGATTAGCTAGCAGTTTTTTATCATACCCGAAGGAATTTCAAAGCAGACATTTTCATTTTCAGTAGGTTCAGTAGGTTGAGGAGCAACTAGTTGCTCTACTGGTCGGGGTGAAGATACCCCTAACAAGCCCCTCAGAGGATTACTTTCCATAGTAACAAGTGACAGTAAATTTCAGCACACTATATAAATTTTTCCTTACCAAATTCCACCAACCAATGGCGCTTCACTCCACGGCAACGGTGCCAGAAAAGAGTCCTGATGACCCACAAGTATAGGGGATCTATTGTAGTCCTTTCGATATGTAAGAGTGTCGAACCCAACAAGGAGAAGAAGGAAATGATAAGCGGTTTCCAGCAAGGTATTCTCTGCAAGTACTGAAATAAGTGGTAGCAGATAGTTTTGTGATAGGATAATTTGTAACGAGCAACAAGTAACAAAAGTAAATAAAGTACAGCAAGGTGGCCCAATCCTTTTTGTAGCAAAGGACAAGCCTGGACAAACTCTTATATAGAGAAAAGCGCTCCCGAGGACACATGGGAATATCGTCAAGCTAGTTTTCATCACGTTCATATGATTCGCGTTCGGAACTTTGATAATTTGGTATGTGGGTGGACCAGTGCTTGGGTACTGTCCTTACTTGGACAAGCATCCCACTTATGATTAACCTCTATTTCAAGCATCCGCAACTACAATAGAAGTATTAAGGTAAACCTAACCATAGTGTCGTGGAATTGTCACGGCAGATGTCCTAGTGGAAGGACTTAGTCGTAGGGCCATCGCAACTAGGAAGCTTAAAGGGGTTAATCGGGACAAAGGACACGAGAGGTTTTATACTAGTTTGGCCCCTTACGATGAAGGTAAAAGCCTACATCTAGTTGTGTTGGTATTGCTGGGGTTTCTATTACCAAGAGGCTAGTTCGCCGGCTTGGTTATGGATCTCTTGTTTCTTGCCCTAAGCCGCCACCGGGTCGTCCCCTTATATACACGGGTTGACGCCTGGTGGCCTACAGAGTCCCGGCCGGCTCATAAATCATGTCTGGCTCGGTGACTTCTTTTACATGCCTTTCTTGACAAGTCTTTCCATACATACGGCGGTTTACAATATTGGTCCTTAAGCCGCCTCTAGGCTTTTTAGGCCTTCTATAAGATTTGATAAACTATCGTCCTGAATGTTTACTGGGCTTGCTTTGTAACCAGCCATCGGGGCTGACCCGGCCCCTCCTGGGCGGGTCATAACTGATAGCTATATCCCCAACATTAGGCCCCAGGTTGACTTTGAACTTTGTTCTTTATCAATCTTCAACACTTAGACAAAATCCATCTTCTTATCTTCGCAGAAGTTTTTGTAACCCGCCATGACATCATCTCTTGAAAACACAAGAAACTTTTATGACGTCATCCATCAACGAATCTTCATCTTTAATGCCTCCCAGAATCGAGGCGTCTGTTTAGTTGGCACTAGTAGAAAAAGGGTCAATCGTGAAGCACATTAGTGCCGGTTTGTATTTGAGCCGGCACTAATGTATACATTAGTGCCGGTTCCAACGGCTAGCCGGGCCGCTTTCATTAGTGCCGGTTCCAACGGCTAGCCGGGCCGCTTTCATTAGTACCGGTTCGTGGCGAACCTTTAGCACCGGTTTCGTGCCACGAACCAGTACTAATGAGAGTGGTGGCAGGATGTTGTCAGAGTGGGGCCCCTCCAGCACCTTTAGTACCGGTTCGTGCCACGAACCGGTACTAAAGGTTGTCCTATATAAACCCTTCGTCCACCAGCACTCTGTTCTTCCCCCTTTCCCCTCTCCGGCCCTCTCCTCTGTTCTTCCCTTCTTCCTCTCGAGTTCATCACAAAATTTGCCCAAAATTTGTCAAGATTTGAGGGCCCTCATCCATTCAAATGATCACAAAGGTTAGCAACTTTGTCCTTTCATCTCTCATTGCTAGATTAGCTCTTGCATTGGTTTATATAGTGATTAATTTGTGAGTTTAGTAATTTGGGAGGATATATATATATGTGCTAGTATTTGATTTATATGCAATTTGAGGTCAAAAATAACACTTAGTTTGCATATGTAGGTGTGGTTTACTTAGTGCCTTCTAAATCTCCATCGTAGCCACCGTCGATCGCCCGCACCGTCCCGTCGCCGGCACCACCTTGTGGTGAGCCTCTTGTTCATGAAATTTTATATAAAAATTGATGTGTGTGATTTGGATATATAGTTACTCGTATAATTATCTTACCCGTACGTTGTTTGTTATACATATAGTGCCATGGTTTTGATATCCGTCCCCGTCGGCCCTAGTCCTTGTTATGATTCGGATGTGGTATGTATATTCTCTATTAAAACTAGTTGCATTTCGTGTTTATGACAAATTATGCCCATCAAGTTGACATAGAAATTTTTTCTAGGAGGTATCTGAACCTGAAATTCCAACTGACCCTATTGCCGAGAGGTTAAATTTAGTTGAAAGAGAAAACGAGTACTTGAAAGAAAAATTGAAAAGAATTGAGGGGGAGAAGATGGAATTGGAGTTGCATGTTGCTGATGTCGTCGATGATCACAAGATCAAGATGGAGAAAATGCGCTTGAATATTAGAAAGATTAGAAAATATGCCATCGATAGTGAGGCTTGGTATCATTATGCTGTTGGATCCATTGTTACCTTAGTTGCGATCTTGATCGTATTTGTTGTTGCATTTAAATGCTTTATCTAGAGAGTTATTTGTTTGTTGCATTTAAGTGTTGTATGAACTTTATGTATGAACTTGTATTAATTTGGTCTATTCGGTGTTGTGTAATGAAGATGAGCCGGCTATGGATGTACGATGACCGATGCTCTCCCCAGTTCGTTGAGGGCATGCGTACTTTTCTGCTTGCGGCTGAGGCAAACAAGCGGGCGGATGGTTTTATGCCTTGTCCATGTGCTCGCTGTAAGAATGGTCACAATTACTCTACGTCAAGAACCATTCACATCCACATGTTTAAGACCGGTTTCATGCCCCATTATAATGTTTGGACCAAGCACGGAGAAAGAGGGGTTATGATGGAAGACAATGAAGAAGAAGAAGAGGACGACGACAGCTATCCTGGCATGGGTTCCCTGAATACGATGATACAACAATGGGGGAAGAAGCTGAGCCGGTAATGCGGGAAGAAGCTAAGCCGGCAATGCGGGAATAAGCTGAAGAAGAGGCATCAGATGAGCCCGTTGATGATCTAGGTCGGGCCATTTCCAATGCAAAGAGAAACTGCGCAAGTGATTTGGAGAAGAAGAAGTTGCAGCGCATGTTAGAGGATCACAAAAAATTGTTGCACCCGAATTGCGTAGGTGACAAGAAAAAGCTGGGCACCACACTGGAATTGCTGCAATGGAAGGCAGAGAATGGTGTATCTGACAAGGGATTTGCAAAGTTGCTGGTAATGATAAAGGATATGCTTCCAAAGGACAACGAATTTCCCGAGAGTACGTACGAAGCAAAGAAGGTTGTCTGCCCTCTAGGGTTAGAGGTGCAGAAGATACATGCATGCCCTAATGATTGCATCCTCTACCGCGGTGAGTACGAGGATTTGAACGCTTGCCCGGTATGTGGTGCATTGCGCTATAAGATCTGCCACGATGACCCTGGTGATGTCGAGGGCCGGCGCCCCAGGAAGAAGAATCCTGCCAAGGTGATGTGGTATGCTCCTATAATACCACGGTTGAAACGTTTGTTCCAAAACAAAGAGCATGCCAAGGCGATGCGATGGCACAGAGAAGACCGTAAGAAAGACGGAAAGTTGAGAGTACCCGCTGACGGGTCGCAGTGGAGAAAAATCGAAAGAAAGTATGGGAAGGAGTTTCCAGATGACGCAAGGAGCGTATGGTTTGGTCTAAGAGCAGATGGCATTAATCCTTTTGGGGAGCAGAGCAGCAACCATAGCACCTGGCCTGTGACTCTATGTTTGTATAACCTTCCTCCTTGGTTGTGCATGAAGCGGAAGTTCATTATGATGCCAGTGCTCATCCAAGGCCCTAAGCAACCCGGCAATGACATTGATGTGTACCTAAGGCCATTAGTTGAAGAACTCTTACAACTATGGAATGGAACAGGTGTACGTGCGTGGGATGAGCACATGGGGGAAGAATTTGACCTAAAGGCGTTGTTGTTCGTGACCATCAATGATTGGCCTGCTCTCAGTAACCTTTCCGGACAGACAAACAAGGGATACCGCGCATGCACGCACTGTTTGGACGATACCGACAGTATATATTTGGCTAATTGTAAGAAGAATGTGTACTTGGGACATCGTCGATTTCTTCCGAGCAGGCATCCCGTAAGAAAGAAAGGCAAGCATTTCAAAGGTGAGGCAGATCACCGGACGAAGCCTCGCCACCGTACTGGTGCTGATGTACATGATATGGCCAAGGATTTGAAGGTGGTCTTTGGAAAGGGTCCTGGTGGACAACCTGTTCCGAATGACGCTGACGGACGCGCACCCATGTGGAAGAAGAAATCTATATTTTGGGACCTGCCCTATTGGAAAGACCACGAGGTCCGCTCCGCAATCGACATGATGCATGTGACAAAGAATCTTTGTGTGACCCTGCTTGGCTTCTTGGGCGTGTATGGGAAGACAAAAGATACACCTGAGGCACGGGAGGACCAGCAACGTATGCACGGAAAAGACGGCATACATCAGGGTCATGCAAGCTACGCTCTTACCAAAGAAGAGAAGGAAATCTTCTTTGAATGCCTGCTCAGTATTAAGGTACCATCTGGCTTCTCGTCGAATATAAAGGGAATAATAAACATGGCAGAGAAAAGGTTCCAGAACCTAAAATCTCATGACTGCCACGTGATTATGACGCAACTGCTTCCGGTTGCATTGAGGGGGCTTCTACCGGAAAACGTTCGATTAGCCATTGTGAAGCTATGTGCATTTCTCAATGCAATCTCTCAGAAGGTAATCGATCCAGAAATCATACCAAGGTTACAGAATGATTTGGTGCAATGTCTTGTCAGTTTCGAGTTGGTGTTCCCACCATCCTTCTTCAACATCATGACGCACGTCCTAGTTCACCTATGCGAAGAGATTAACGTTTTGGGTCCTGTATTTCTACACAATATGTTCCCCTTTCAGAGGTTCATGGGAGTCTTAAAGAAATATGTTCATAACCGTGCTAGGCCAGAAGGAAGCATCTCCAAGGGCCGTCAAAATGAGGAGGTCATTGAGTTTTGTATTGACTTTATTCCTGACCTTAAGCCGATTGGTGTTCCTGAATCACGGCATAAGGGCAGACTGGATGGAAAAGGCACGCTAGGAGGGGAACAAATAATATGTATGGACGGACATTCTCTCACTGAAGCACACTACACAGTTCTACGGAATTCCGCCTTGGTGGCTCCGTATATGGATGAACACAAGAATTTGCTACGCTCTAAACACCCGGAGCGGTCTGATGACCGGATTACACGTGAACAAACCAGGAGTTTCACCAGCTGGTTGCAAGCACGTACCATGCATGACACCTCTATTGAAGATGACCTGTACTTGCTGTCCCAGTTACCATCTTCGAATATAATGACTTTCAAAGGGTACGATATAAATGGTAATACATTTTACACGATCGCCCAAGATAAGAAGAGCACCAACCAAAACAGTGGTGTCCGCTTTGATGCAGAAACCAAGACGGGAAAGGAAACATATTATGGTTATATACAGGACATATGGGAACTTGACTATGAACGTGGTTTGAAGGTCCCTTTGTTTCGGTGCAAATGGGTCAATATGACATGAGGCGGGGTAACGGAAGACCCGCAGTACGGAATGACAACAGTGGATCTCAACAATCTTGCGTATGCAGACGAACCATTCGTCCAAGCCAATGATGTGGCACAGGTTTTGTATGTGAAGAACATATCTACCTGTCACATCCCTAGCTGCTGGTAGTGCTCTAGGCTAGCCTCATGTGAGCATCATGTTTTATTTCAAATGAAATTTGAATTGAGGAATTTTCAAAGCCTCAGAAACCTTCTAAAAATGATCAACATTAAAATCTCCTCAAAGAAGTCCAAAAAAATGTTCCTCTTAGTCTCTGAAAATATTGCAAAGAGGTAAAACTCAAAACAATATTTTTGGTATCTCAGAGTTAATTATTTTGGGCCATTTGAATTAATCCAATAACTATTTGCTTTGGATTTATATTTAATATATATTAAATATGACTCCAATAATTCTGGAAGTTTGTGAGTGGATTTGTATTTATTTTTGGCAAGCCACATAAAAATCTACAGAATTTATTTAAATGATTTAGTTGCTAAATTAAATCAAAACAAACTACAGAAAATAGAAAACAGTAAATAATAAAAAGAGCAAAGCTTACCTGTGCAGGCCACTGGAACCGGCCCAGCTAGGCCCAGCCCACCGCAGTCGCCACCGTCTTCAACCTCCTGCCAGTAGGCAGGAGGGCGTGTGCCCGACGCGCGCGCGCACGCTCCGGCCACCTCCTGCTTACCTGCTCGCCGCTGGAGGCACCCGAGGGAGCCACGCAGCCCCCGACCCCCTCCCCCTTCTCCCTCTCTCCCGCGTCCTCATTCTCTCCCCAGAACACTCTCCCCCTCCTCTGTTATCCTCACCGAGCGGAGCCCCTCGCCGCCGCTCGCCATAACCACGGCCACCGGGCCTCCCTCGCTTCCCCGACTAGCCCACAAGCTCCGCCACTCCGTACTCGACCCACCTCACCGATGCCACGCCCTCCAGGAGCCCCCGAAGCGCCGCCCCGAT
>NC_041392.1:93897401-93910484 GCF_002162155.2 Triticum dicoccoides | reverse complement strand
CCCACTAGAGCCGGCCCAGCTCCTGTGCTGGTCCAGCACTGTGCGGCCCAGCCCACCGCAGTCGCCACCGTCTTCAACCTCCTGCCAGTAGGCAGGAGGGCGTGTGCCCGACGCGCGCGCGCACGCTCCGGCCACCTCCTGCTTACCTGCTCGCCGCTGGAGGCACCCGAGGGAGCCACGCAGCCCCCGACCCCCTCCCCCTTCTCCCTCTCTCCCGCGTCCTCATTCTCTCCCCAGAACACTCTCCCCCTCCTCTGTTCTCCTCACCGAGCGGAGCCCCTCGCCGCCGCTCGCCATAACCACGGCCACCGGGCCTCCCTCGCTTCCCCGACTAGCCCACAAGCTCCGCCACTCCGTACTCGACCCACCTCACCGATGCCACGCCCTCCAGGAGCCCCCGAAGCGCCGCCCCGATGTTTTCCCCCTCCTCGGACCCGCCGGTCGCCGACGCCCGATTCGCCGGCTCCGGACCGTCCCCGGCCTCGTCCCCGCCTCGAATGGATCCACTGTGAGCCTCCGCTGTTTCTCCTGTGCTCGCCCCCTCCGTTCTCGCCCCCTAGCCCCATCTCCCACCGCGACCGAGAGCTTCTCGCCGCCGTGCCATGTCGTTGCCGTGGCCAGGGCCATCCCAGCGTGCGCCTGAGCGCGTCACCATGTTCGCCGCCCTCCCAGGAGCCCGCAGCGCCCTTCGGTCTCTCTTCTAGTGCTCTATAGCGCCACCCCAGGATTGCCCGAGCGGCTGCCGCCGCCAAACCTCGTCGCCGACCACTTTTCTGGCCACCCCAGCACCTGTCACCGCCACCACTAGATGCGCGCCACTGCGCGCGTTCGAATGCAACAAACCACGGCCGAAACGATGCCATGTGGCTCGTTTCCGAGCCCTCCGCCGCGTCTGGACTCGCCGGCGGCTAAACGCCGGCGACCGCTGACCCGATGACCGGCGTGGGTTGACCCCACTGCCCGGTTTGACCCCCCCTCTCTCTCACTGACCTGCGGGCCCGCCCGGCTAATTAGGCTAGGATTAGTGTTAACTAAATATTAGTTAGTTTAATAGACACTGACAATGGGCCCCAGGCCACTAACTAAATTAGATTAGTTAGGTTAGTCACTGACGGATGGGACCCACTGGTCAGATTTGACCTGGACAACGCCATTGACTTGCTGACGTCACTGTGAAGTCATGCTGACGCAGTAATTCTTTTCTAGATTTAAAAATAATCAGGAAATTCCAGAAAATAACTAAAACTTCAATAAATCATAGAAACTTAACCGTAACTCCAAATTAAATAAATTATATATGAAAAATTATCAGAAAAATTCAAGGAATCCATCTGTGCCATTTTCATGCATGTTAGAACAACTTATAGCTGCTGTTTAGCACAAATCAATTAAATGGCATTTGAATAATCACATATGGAGTTTGACTTTGAATCTTGTATTCAAACCAACTTCATTTAATCTGTTGCTAGTTGCATTAGCTCAAAACACATTCATATTGCCATGTCATAGCATGCATCATTTTGTGCATTGCATTGATTGTGTTCTTCTTTGTTGCCGGTATCTGTTCCCTCCCGGTAGACGATGTTCCGACGTTGTGATCGTTGACACTGATGAAGACTCAATGTTATCTTCAGAAGTGCCAGGCAAGCAAAACCCCCTTGTTCATTCCGATAAAATCCCACTCTCTCGCTCCTGCTCTATTTTACTGCATTAGGACAACACCGATTCATCTGTTACTTGCTGCGGTAGCTGAACCCCTTTATCCTCTGCATGACCTGTCATTTCACAGTAAATAGATGAAACCCACTAGCATGAGTAGGAGTTGTTTGAGCCCTGATGTGCCTACTCATTCATGTTTGTTTGTCATGCCTGCTATTGCTTAGAGTTGAGTCAGGTCTGATTCATCGGGGATGAATCAGAGGCGTGTGAACCTGTCCTACTGTGTGTGAGCTAAGTGTGTGAACACGATTTGGTAAAGGTAGCGGTGAGAGGCCATGTAGGAGTACATGGTGGGTTGTCTCATTGCAGCCGTCCTCAGGAACTGAGTTCTGTGTTTGTGATCCATGATTCAGCTACTACCACGCATTGGGCCCGAAACCAATGGACCCTCTCGGCTTCTTAATCACCCTTGTCCTCTGTCCAGGAGTTGCAAGTAGTTTCTGGTGTTTGTAGTATGCTGGAGGCCGTGGACAGCGCTGACCGTAGGGGTGGGCTGTGATGCGGTAGGCACGTGGCCGGGTAAACCGGGCGCCCGTTTGGTGTCACGGAACCCTGTTCACATCGTTTGGGGCTGTGAGCGAAACTTCGGCCGGATCTCCTCATGGATGGAACCCGAATAGGCGATAAACCTGGACTAGAGACTTGAGTGTTTAGGCAGGCCGTGGCCGACACCCACGTTGGGCTTCCGCTTGAAGGTTGCCGAGTACATGTCGTGTAAACGGCGGTAAGTGGTGAGAGCGTGTGTGAAGAAGTACACCCCTGCAGGGTTAATATGATCTATTCGAATAGCCGTGTCCGCGGAAAAGGACTTCTGGGTTGCTTATATCAGTTCATAGACAAGTGAAAGTGGATACTCTAAAATACGCAAGATAAGCGTGAGTGCTATGGATGGCGTTCTCGTAGGGGGACGGGAGCGGATCCATAGTGGTGTATTGATATGGTGAATATGTGGACTCGTGTGCGCCACCTCAAAAGAGTCGCTTGCAGTCGTAGTTTAGGATAGCCACCGAGTCAAAGCTGGCTTGCTGCAGTTAAACCCCACCATCCCCTTGTTGAAAATGATGCATATGTAGTTAGTTCTGATGTAAGTCTTGCTGGGTACATTTGTACTCACGTTTGCCTATTTTATGTTTTTGCAGAGAGACTTCGGTCTCACTAGTAGTTCCGCTTGGACTTCGACGTTTAGCTTGATACCTCAGCTACGATCTTGTGCCCTCGGCAGGATCTGATAGATAGTCAGGCTTCTCAGCCTTTTTCATTTATAGATGTCTGTACTCAGACATGATAGCTTCCGCTTGTGCTTTGACTTGTATGCTCTGATTGTTGGGTCATGAGACCCATGTTTGTAATATCTCGCTCCTCGGAGCCTATTGAATAATTACTTGAGTCGTAGAGACATGTTGTGATGCCATGTTGTATTTGCACATATCGAGCATATTGTGTGTATGTTATTGAAATGCTTGGTATGTGTGGGATCTGACCATCTAGTTGTTTATCTTTAGTAGCCTCTCTTACCGGGAAATGTCTCCTAGTGTTTCCACTGAGCCATGGTAGCTTGCTACTGCTCCGGAACACTTAGGCTGGCCGGCATGTGTCCTTCTTCGTTCCTGTGTCTGTCCCTTCGGGGAAATGTCACGCGATGAATACCGGAGTCCTGTTAGCCCGCTACAGCCCGGTTCACCGGAGTCCTGCTAGCCCAGTGCTACAGCCTGGATTCACTCGCTGATGACCGACACGTTCGATGCTGGGTCATGGATGCCTGTCCCTGTAAGTCTGTGCCACTTTGGGTTTACGACTAGTCATGTCAGCCCGGGCTCCTTATCATATGGATGCTAGCGACACTATCATATACGTGAGCCAAAAGGCGCAAACGGTCCCGGGCAAAGGTAAGGCGACACCCGTGGGGATACCGTGCGTGAGGCCGCAAAGTGATATGAGGTGCTACAGGCTAGATCGATGTGACATCGAGTCGGGGTCCTGACAGCGTTGGTATCAGAGCTTGACTGCATGTAGGATTACCAAGCCAAACTGGTCGAAGTCGAGTCTAGAAATTCTTTAATTATATAAGGGAATTGATTGTGGGATGGAACGTAAGGCTCTTTTTACTCCTTATACCTCATGCCCTTCTGATCTGAGTCATCTTATCTTTCCTGCGGGGATTAAGAACTAGGCTATCTCTTCTTTCTATTAGGATCACGTGTTACTAATCAGTAGACTTATAAGATTGTTGGATTTAAGTCTCAGTTCAGTTCCTACTACTTCCGTATGTTAATTGTTGATCTCGGAACCTTGATATTGTGCTTCTGAGTGGTTATGCCACCATTTTTGTGATTGTCTCAAATCTTTTTGAGCAATTATAGCCGTTATGCTGTCCGAGTCATCCCAGGTTTCTAAATAGTCCGATGCATTTGCAAATCCCTTCCTTCTGTTTCCGATGTTCCCATGGGCCAGATTAACCACACTAATCGGTGTGTTGAGGTAATTATTGCCTCGACATATATGTTGGAATTATTATTATGACCCTAAGTGCTTAGGGGATCATCTAGTGGTCTAGCCATGATTTGTGTCCTAGTGTGAAGATTTTGGCCTTTATTCTCGGAAGCATCCCGTGATGCTACTTAGTAGTAGGTATTCTACTCCTGGGTTCTGAACCCGAGATTCACTCTACCTACTTCATGTTGATAGTAATTGCTAGTGCCTTTAGGATATTAGTAACCTTTGCGATAGTCCTTGAAGTCCGTGGTATCTTCTTCTTCCAAAACCATGAACTACTTATGGCAGATGTTTATTGGATCAAAAAAAAATCACAATTAGAGTACTCTTGAGGAGTTCTCCATTCATAAATCGTGACTCTGCCAGTTCTACCTTTCTGCATGGGTTATCCGGAAGAAATATGTTGAACTTGGTTCGACATACTAATCTATGCATCCACAACTCAGAAAGTTATATGTTCCTTTGAGTTGTTCTCTTTAGTTGCATTCTGACCCTCGTCTATCAATTGATAGTCAAGAGTATGCGTGCGTTCGTTCATCGATGCCTATGACTCTTGTGGTCTGTCAAGCCATTCTATTCCGGAATGACTAGGAGAAACAAACTCCAGTACCTCTTCCATATCTAGGATTGGGTCAAAGTAGTTGTATTCCGCAGATCAAATGCCAATCCAGCTTTTGGTTCTGCTCTACCTTGGAGTATTACATATTTTATATCGATATTGTTATAGGAATTGCACACCATCCCATGAACTCTTGGTACAGTGACACTTCTTTCCATCACTGTTCATTCCTCGGCCCTCGTGTTGATGCAACCGGAATACCGACAAATGAATTGTGATGTGTGAAATCAATACTGCTAGCAACTCTGTTGCTTGGTAGTTAAAGGATAATAATTTCATTCTTAGTATGTTGGTTTTCGAATCATCCTTCTAAGACTGATCGTGCTACCTAGTCCTTATTTCGGTGCACCCTTCGATTGATGAGTTAGGATCTTGTCAAGTCCTCACTCATTTGATCATATCGTCTTGCCCTCAAAAGCAAGATTGTGCTCGAGCTTAGTAACATACCGGTGGTTCGTGACTTTCCAAATATCTTCTTGGAGGTGTTACCGGGTTGTCACCTGACCGCTATGTTGAGTTCGTGATCAAGTTGGTTTCTTGTGAACCACCTTCTCTCCAAGAATCGGTGTTAGATATCCCTGAGCTAGTTGGTTAAGCTAGACAACAACTTGGAGAGTTGGAAGATAAAAGCTTGTCTGACTTAGTTCGTTCCAAAGGGATATTCTTGTGTAGTGTGTGTTGAAGAAAGATGATATCTTCATCGATTGGTCCTTGTGATCAGTTGCTGGACCTATTGTCTTATCAATCCTTTGATTTGAGTGTGGGCTATCGTCAAATCAAATCAGTACCAACGATGCTCGTAATGTTGTCTTATTCGTGGTTGATCCCTCGAGCATACACCATTATATCTTTTGGGTCTGACCAATGCTATCACTTGTTCACTTAACTATGGAATTCCTTTTAAAAGGAAACCTGGATGAATTGTTGTTGAGCCCATTGACAACATCCTTATTCCCTCCATGATTTGTTGAACATTAAGCTAGTGTTGGAAACTTTTGAAAGCATTTCTTCATGCTAGTTCATGAAGCATATGTTCGGATGTAAAAAGTGACTTCCTCCAGTCCATGTGCATTTGATGCAAGTTGCCGCCGTGGATTCGAGAAAGTCAATGTTGTTTCCTTTGGAATCATCCCAAATCAGTCATGCATACGTGCGAAGTATTCTGTGGTTCGGAGACTTGCAACCTCCATTCTATATGGGTCCCTAGCACACCAAGCCACTGATTGATTTGTTCAAGGTTAATAGGTTCTAAGTGCTAGTCCCGAAGGTACCAGACGGATTTGTACAAGACTTCGATATCCTCGATGATGGTTCCCCTCCTGAACTCGGTAGTGTTTTATTATAAGACTACTTTGTGGTCATGCTTGTCTTGGACATCGTGTTCACATGTTGTAGCAGAACCAGCTCATGTTTTGGAGCTTGCTATCGTAGTTCATCTCCCGAGAATCCCGCAACGTCATCTCGTCGATTTGTGTTGCAACTTTCATTTTTTTTCCTAGACTCGATGAGTCTGGAATATCCTGACACCAACCAGATCTGAATCTCAGGCAGATATAATGGTTGGAACATTTCCCAAAAAACTATAATATTGGTCCCTCGATAACCGGTAAAGTGGATGTCGTGGCCAACACATCCAGCCGGAAGACCTGTTATTATAATATCTTAATTGAGGAAGTTGGCCACCTCCCCATAGGGATTTCGTAGGATTTACTCCCTAGTTGCCCCTATGGATTTTGAGATCCCGAAGTCCGACCTTTTACTTGATGCCCTAGATACCAGACCATTTCTATGAATGGGTTACACTAGCACATCAAGGAGAACATTAGAAGCGGAGTGCTAAATGTCTCTCGGTCGATCATCCAGATTTTGTTTTCTTGGCCTCGCTAAGGTGTAATCTGAGAAGTGTTATCTTCCTTTGCATCTGCATCATCCATCATCATTCATCGTGGTAGCAAGTTGTGTTGCCAGGATCCTTGACACGGTTGTTGATAAAACCTTGATGATTGTGGAAATGCTCAAGTTCTTGAGAGCACGCACAAGCGCTACGTCTTATCATCGGCACTAGCTGGGATTGCCCCAGATTTCCTCGGTTATGCTATAACCATTCCAACAGTGAATTCACTCTCTATTGTTGGGTTCTTCCCCAGTTACCAGAATCATTCCCAGCATTTGCATTTTGTTCCCAGCTTGCACCGCCAATGTGCCATTCTACCATGGGTCTCTTCCATTTCCGGTGATAAGCAAAATTCATCCATTATGTTGTCTTTAACAAGGTAATCCACATCATCCAAGTCTAAGTATGTCATCCTACTGACCCCCTCCAAACGATCGCTTGGGAATTGCCTTAGGCTGATATAGAGAGTCTCAATGATCTCTATATCAAAGGTAATTCTTTTTGCCACTTAAGGGGATATATCTTCGAGTCACCTTCCCTAAGGTGCATCATTTTGGTGTCATGTCAACTCAACTCCTCGCTACGTTGACAACCGATTACCACCTTCTTAAGTGTGGAATTGTTGTCCATCTAGTGAACCTTCGTCATCGGTTTCTTTCCACCCCTCTTGATGTGTATCTCGTGTCTCAACCCGAGAGATGGTCCTATGTCTCATTCCGTAAGTTAATCTTGAGTTGTTCGATCTCCGAGGAGATCGACCCTTCTAGAGTCTCCTTCTTCCCCCCCCCCCTGTCATGTTGACAGGATTTCTCAGAACAAGACATCAAGACAATGATGGTGAATGAATCAACGTTCAACTGAAGTGCACCCTGGATCGTAAAGATTATACTAGTTTGCGTTACCCCTTCATCTTACCCTACGCCTGAATCTCGAGACGAGATTCTTGTTTAGTGGGGGTGAGTTGTCACATCCCTAGCTGCTGGTAGTGCTCTAGGCTAGCCTCATGTGAGCATCATGTTTTATTTCAAATGAAATTTGAATTGAGGAATTTTCAAAGCCTCAGAAACCTTCTAAAAATGATCAACATTAAAATCTCCTCAAAGAAGTCCAAAAAAATGTTCCTCTTAGTCTCTGAAAATATTGCAAAGAGGTAAAACTCAAAACAATATTTTTGGTATCTCAGAGTTAATTATTTTGGGCCATTTGAATTAATCCAATAACTATTTGCTTTGGATTTATATTTAATATATATTAAATATGACTCCAATAATTCTGGAAGTTTGTGAGTGGATTTGTATTTATTTTTGGCAAGCCACATAAAAATCTACAGAATTTATTTAAATGATTTAGTTGCTAAATTAAATCAAAACAAACTACAGAAAATAGAAAACAGTAAATAATAAAAAGAGCAAAGCTTACCTGTGCAGGCCACTGGAACCGGCCCAGCTAGGCCCAGCCCACCGCAGTCGCCACCGTCTTCAACCTCCTGCCAGTAGGCAGGAGGGCGTGTGCTCGACGCGCGCACGCACGCTCCGGCCACCTCCTGCTTACCTGCTCGCCGCTGGAGGCACCCGAGGGAGCCACACAGCCCCCGACCCCCTCCCCCTACTCCCTCTCTCCCGCGTCCTCATTCTCTCCCCAGAACACTCTCCCCCTCCTCTGTTATCCTCACCGAGCGGAGCCCCTCGCCGCCGCTCGCCATAACCACGGCCACCGGGCCTCCCTCGCTTCCCCGACTAGCCCACAAGCTCCGCCACTCCGTACTCGACCCACCTCACCGATGCCACGCCCTCCAGGAGCCCCCGAAGCGCCGCCCCGATGTTTTCCCCCTCCTCAGACCCGCCGGTCGCCGACGCCCGATTCGCCGGCTCCGGACCGTCCCCGGCCTCGTCCCCGCCTCGAATGGATCCACTGTGAGCCTCCGCTGTTTCTCCTGTGCTCGCCCCCTCCGTTCTCGCCCCCTAGCCCCATCTCCCACCGCGACCGAGAGCTTCTCGCCGCCGTGCCATGTCATTGCCGTGGCCAGGGCCATCCCAGCGTGCGCCTGAGCGCGTCACCATGTTCGCCGCCCTCCCAGGAGCCCGCAGCGCCCTTCGGTCTCTCTTCTAGTGCTCTATAGCGCCACCCCAGGATTGCCCGAGCGGCTGCCGCCGCCAAACCTCGTCGCCGACCACTTTTCCGGCCACCCCAGCACCTGTCACCGCCACCACTAGATGCGCGCCACTGCGCGCGTTCGAATGCAACAAACCACGGCCGAAACGATGCCATGTGGCTCGTTTCCGAGCCCTCCGCCGCGTCTGGACTCGCCGGCGGCTAAACGCCGGCGACCGCTGACCCGATGACCGGCGTGGGTTGACCCCACTGCCCGGTTTGACCCCCCCTCTCTCTCACTGACCTGCGGGCCCGCCCGGCTAATTAGGCTAGGATTAGTGTTAACTAAATATTAGTTAGTTTAATAGACACTGACAATGGGCCCCAGGCCACTAACTAAATTAGATTAGTTAGGTTAGTCACTGACGGATGGGACCCACTGGTCAGATTTGACCTGGACAACGCCGTTGACTTGCTGACGTCACTGTGAAGTCATGCTGACGCAGTAATTCTTTTCTAGATTTAAAAATAATCAGGAAATTCCAGAAAATAACTAAAACTTCAATAAATCATAGAAAATTAACTGTAACTCCAAATTAAATAAATTATATATGAAAAATTATCAGAAAAATTCAAGGAATCCATCTGTGCCATTTTCATGCATGTTAGAACAACTTATAGCTGCTGTTTAGCACAAATCAATTAAATGGCATTTGAATAATCACATATGGAGTTTGACTTTGAATCTTGTATTGAAACCAACTTCATTTAATCTGTTGCTAGTTGCATTAGCTCAAAGCACATTCATATTGCCATGTCATAGCATGCATCATTTTGTGCATTGCATTGATTGTGTTCTTCTTTGTTGTCGGTATCTGTTCCCTCCCGGTAGACGATGTTCCGACGTTGTGATCATTGACACTGATGAAGACTCAATGTTATCTTCAGAAGTGCCAGGCAAGCAAAACCCCCTTGTTCATTCCGATAAAATCCCACTCTCTCGCTCCTGCTCTATTTTACTGCATTAGGACAACACCGATTCATCTGTTACTTGCTGCGGTAGCTGAACCCCTTTATCCTCTGCATGACCTGTCATTTCACAGTAAATAGATGAAACCCACTAGCATGAGTAGGAGTTGTTTGAGCCCTGATGTGCCTACTCATTCATGTTTGTTTGTCATGCCTGCTATTGCTTAGAGTTGAGTCAGGTCTGATTCATCGGGGATGAATCAGAGGCGTGTGAACCTGTCCTACTGTGTGTGAGCTAAGTGTGTGAACACGATTTGGTAAAGGTAGCGGTGAGAGGCCATGTAGGAGTACATGGTGGGTTGTCTCATTGTAGCCGTCCTCAGGAACTGAGTTCTGTGTTTGTGATCCATGATTCAGCTACTACCACGCATTGGGCCCGAAACCAATGGACCCTCTCGGCTTCTTGATCACCCTTGTCCTCTGTCCAGGAGTTGCAAGTAGTTTCTGGTGTTTGTAGTATGCTGGAGGCCGTGCGCAGCGCTGACCGTAGGGGTGGGCTGTGATGCGGTAGGCACGTGGCACGGTGTACCGGGCGCCCGTTTGGTGTCTCGGGAACCCTGTTCACATCGTTTGGGGCTGTGAGCGAAACTCCGACCGGATCTCCTCATGGATGGAACCCGAATAGGCGATAAACCTGGACTAGAGACTTGAGTGTTTAGGCAGGCCGTGGCCGACACCCACGTTGGGCTTCCGCTTGAAGGTTGCCGAGTACATGTCGTGTAAACGGCGGTAAGTGGTGAGAGCGTGTGTGAAGAAGTACACCCCTGCAGGGTTAACATCATCTATTCGAATAGCCGTGTCCGCGGAAAAGGACTTCTGGGTTGCTTGTATCAGTTCATAGACAAGTGAAAGTGGATACTCTAAAATACGCAAGATAAGCGTGAGTGCTATGGATGGCGTTCTCGTAGGGAGACGGGAGCGGATCCATAGTGGTGTATTGATATGGTGAATATGTGGACTCGTGTGCGCCACCTCAGAAGAGTCGCTTGCAGTCGTAGTTTAGGATAGCCACCGAGTCAAAGCTGGCTTGCTGCAGTTAAACCCCACCACCCCTTTGTTGATAATGATGCATATGTAGTTAGTTCTGATGTAAGTCTTGCTGGGTACATTTGTACTCACGTTTGCCTATTTTATGTTTTTGCAGAGAGACTTCGGTCTCACTAGTAGTTTCGCGTGGACTTCGACGTTTAGCTTGTTACCTCAGCTACGATCTTGTGCCCCGGCAGGATCTGGTAGATAGTCAGGCTTCTCAGCCTTTTTCATTTATAGATGTCTGTACTCGGACATGATAGCTTCCGCTTGTGCTTTGACTTGTATGCTCTGATTGTTGGGTCATGAGACCCATGTTTGTAATATCTCGCTCCTCGGAGCCTATTGATTAAAATACTTGATTTGTAGAGTCATGTTGTATTTGCACATATCGAGCATATTGTGTGTATGTTATTGAAATGCTTGGTATGTGTGGGATCTGACCATCTAGTTGTTTATCTTTAGTAGCCTCTCTTACCGGGAAATGTCTCCTAGTGTTTCCACTGAGCCATGGTAGCTTGCTACTGCTCCGGAACACTTAGGCTGGCCGGCATGTGTCCTTCTTCGTTCCTGTGTCTGTCCCTTCGGGGAAATGTCACGCGATGAATACCGGAGTCCTGTTAGCCCGCTACAGCCCGGTTCACCGGAGTCCTGCTAGCCCAGTGCTACAGCCTGGATTCACTCGCTGATGACCGACACGTTCGATGCTGGGTCATGGATGCCTGTCCCTGTAAGTCTGTGCCACTTTGGGTTTACGACTAGTCATGTCAGCCCGGGCTCCTTATCATATGGATGCTAGCGACACTATCATATACGTGAGCCAAAAGGCGCAAACGGTCCCGGGCAAAGGTAAGGTGACACCCGTGGGGATACCGTGCGTGAGGCCGCAAAGTGATATGAGGTGCTACAGGCTAGATCGATGTGACATCGAGTCGGGGTCCTGACACTACCAAGCCAAGAAAAAGAAAAGATAAGGAAGCGAATGCATCGTACGATGAGTCAAAGCGGCACATAGTTCTTTCTGGGAAGAGAAACATCGTGGGAGTGGATGACAAGACAGACAAGTCAGAAGATTATGAAAAGTTTGATGAAATTGCTCCATTCACAGTGAATATTGACCCGAGCATCCCGTTAAATGATGAAGATTTTCCATGGCTACGACGCAAAGGGACACACGCGAAGAAAAAGTTTCACACCCAAAGATCTGGGATGTGATCGGCTTAGCTATCATCACTTTCTTCTGTGTTTCACACCCAGGAGGGAATCTCTGTAATAGTTAGGGTAGCTAGTTATGTGTTTTGGCATTTGAAACGCGAAGAAATTTTATGTGCAAGCAAATTCTTCCATGCATTTATTGATTTTTTCAGCTAAATGACCCTGAAATTGAAAAGCATTTCAAATGAACTCAGAAAAGGATGAAAGTTGGCATGGTATCATAATTTCACCCACATAGCATGTGCAACAAAGTAGAAAGGGTTACCGCAAAAACTGGATACACTTCGTGTACAAAATGGACAATCTGTTTTGAAGTATCAGGGTTTCGGACGAAAACTCATTCGTTACAAAGGCATTTTATTTTTAAATAACTTAAGCATTACCAAATTGAATATAATGATAAAACACACTGATATTAAACATAATAAAAAAGAATCACTGGAAAATGTATTTTTAAAGTTAAGTTATTCACAAACTAGTGATTCACACAAATTTCAAATAATTCAAAATTTAAACTATTCAAATTTAAAAACTACCGGCACTAACTGAAAGTTTCTAAAAACTATCAAAAATATTCACAAAGAAACTCTAAATACAGCAAAAAACAACTAAAAATAAATAAAACAAAATAAATAAAGCAAAAAAGAAAAAACTAAATGAAAAAAGCCCACCTACCGGGCCACAGCGGCCTGCATACGACTAGAAACCCAACCTGTTGTTGGGCCAGGATGCAGGCCCGCAAGCCCAATAGGCCCCACAGGGCAGAGTAGCAGAGGTAGGCCCAGAAGGCCTGCTTTAGAGAGGAGCTCGAGACAGCAGCGGCGGCGGGGCTTATAAGCAGGTGTGAGCGCCCTTCGGCTAGCGAGGTGGGACTAAACTTCTGCGCCCCTCGCCTGGCAGCGCACCCCCTTTAGTACCGGGTCATGGCACCAACCGGTACTAAAGGGGGGGCCTTTAGTACCGGTTGGAGCCAGGAACCGGTACTAAAGGGGGA
>NC_041392.1:93845456-93896705 GCF_002162155.2 Triticum dicoccoides | reverse complement strand
CCTCCCCGGGCCCCTCTCCTCCCTCCAATCGATCGCAGCGCACACCGGCGCCGGCGCCGGCGCCGACCGTGCGCACCCACACGCGCGCGCGCGCACACACACACTACATGCACACACACACACACACACACACACACACACACACACACACACACTACACACACACACTAGACGCGCACACACACACAATTTTTCTGTTTTTAGCTTTTAGTTTTTTCTGTTTTTCTGTTTTTCATAGAAAGTTTTAGGTGAATTAATTAATTAGATTAGATTAATGTCAAATAGTATGTAGAAATGTTAGCTATAATATATTTAATGTCAAATGTTATAGAAATGTTAGAAATTTTGGAAATGTTAGTTTTAGCTAGCTAGATGAATTATATTAATTTCAAATTGTTAGACGATGATCGATGTTTTTTTAGTTTCTTATATTTTTAGTTATAAAATTTAGAACTTGCATATATGAAATCATCACAATCCATCATTTAAAAAATGTTAATTTACTTTTGCGGCATATAGAATTTTGTTGTCGACGATGCCCGGCCCGCATCCTCGCCGTTGAAACGTCCGCGACGACGTCCTGCTTCACAGGACCCATGTCCGGGACTGGGCTCCGCCGAGCTGGCACTGGGAGGTGCTACCTTCAGGGGCGCGACGCTTGGTGAGGAACCCGGCCCCGGGTCCCGTCGTCGACCCTCATCTCCTTTGGTGGCATTCACGTGGGCCACTTTCGGTGCGGAGGGAGCCGTCCCCGCCGGAGGTGGTACGTCGCCGTGTCAGGGAGGAGGACGAGCATGTCCATCGCTACATGGCTGCTATGGACGTCAGGTTCTCCAATACCTGGCAGGTTCTTTGGGGAGACCACCTGAGCTATGATCCAGTGATGGTTCCTTCTCTTTGGGTGTCCACCGCCCGCACCTCAGGAACCGCGAGTGGCCTATATTACTCTGTACTATTCGATCTTTATTAGCTGGCTAGCTAGCTAGCTAGTGATGTATTCAATATTATATCTATTATTCGAGATGATGTATTCGAGATTATATCTATTATTCGAGACGATGTATTCGAGATTATATCTATTATTCGAGATTATACTAAATTGTTTTATATTTCTTTTGGCATCGTTAAATAAAAGCTATGGCGGACAATACAGACAGAGAGAGAGAACAGACCATGCTCGGTATCATATGCGGGCCAGATGATGATCAGAATGAAGAAGATTTTGACGGCTCCGAATTTCTAAACAACACCGGAGAGGGTGATATTATATTCGATCGCGACGACCGAGAAGATGAAGTCATGAACTACGACGAAGAACATGTTGATCCTGAAACAACAAACACCGGCGAGGTATATATATTTATATAAGCAGGAATCTGGTGATCATCACATGTTTTAAATGAGTTGAAGATATATTAACGAATCGATCTTTCTTCTTTCAGCCATCCGGATCGAGCAAATCTTCAGGCAAAAGGACGAAACGAGGCCCGAACAAAAAGTTGAAGGAGGGCGTAAAGTACAATATCGAGGCAATCAGACCTAATGGCGAACCATTAGCGCCTAAGAAGATTGCGGACAAGTTCGTTCGTCAGTGCGGAGTTATTGTGAAGGACCAACTCCCGATCTCCCTTCAAGAATGGAGAAAGCCAGCAAATCCACGTCCAGATGTTACTTTTGTCGACAAGAAGCAAAAAAATCTGCTTTGGGATACTCTCATGGAACATTTCACCTTACTAGATAATTTCACAGAAGTAGACGTGCGGAAAGTCAAGGACGCTGCTTTTAGGAAGATGGCAGTTGCATTCAAGAACCACAAGAGAATGACGTGGGAGAAGTACGTCAAGGGAGGAAGGAAGACTCCAGTATTCGAGGGGATACTAGAGAATCAAAGTGCTCATTGGGACGATTTCGTGAAATTCAAGGATTCGGAATTAGCTAAGGAACGGTCGAGAATAAACAAGAAGAATGCCGAAAAAAAGGATAAGTTCCATAAGCTGGGGCCAGGTGGCTACACGGTGGCAATGCCTAAGTGGGATAAGTCTGAGAACAAGATGGAGGATGCAGGTGTCACTCCGGTTAGTAAGAGCTGGCCCCCCAGGTGCAGGACTTGGTTCTATGCGCATGGGGGGAGTTGGACCCGAAGACAGGCAATGTTTCGACGAAGGCATGTCTGAACGGAGCCGACGATGCGCTACTTGTTGCAATAGAAGAGGCTCGATCGGGGGTGTTCCAGCCCAACAGAGAGAACGACGAGCTTACGCGTGCCCTGGGAAATCCTAAACACCCGGGAAGAACACGAGGCAAGGGCGCTATTCCGTGGTATGAGGGGTTTTCGGACTGGAACACCGACTACAGAACCCGTGCGAGAAAGAAGATTGCGGAGGAGAAGAAGAGGAAGATGGAGGAGGAGCAAAGGAAGCTCGACTATGAACGCCTTCAAGGCCTAGAAGCAAGTCAAGCGGAATTGGCAGCTAAATTCCAGCGGCAGCAGGAGCAGATCGACTCACTTAGCCAGCAAAGGGGGTCTCAGCAGCTGCAGCAGCTAGCGGATGATCCAGCATTGGATACCACCGCCCCATCCATGCCGAGAAGCAGCGTGGGTTCCACCCCGGGCGACGAAGTAGTGCTGGATAGATACCCCGTGGATGACATCACGGAGAACACTAACTGCGAGCTACACTTCAAAATGAAGAACATATCCATGAAGATGGCGGACGCCGTTGCTTTTTCAAATTCCCCCGAGGCAACCTTCCATTGCAACCCGATTCCAGCGGGCTATTCTCGTGTCTTGGTTGATGAGGTGGTGGACCAATATTCGGGGCTAGAGCTTGACATTCCTGGAGGTGATGAGGAGCACACACTCAGAGATGCCAAACATCGTATCATCCTATGGAGAAAGGATTGCATCATTTTTCGAAGGCCACCGACACCGCGTCACCCGACTCCTCGTCGAAGTCCGCCACCGAGTCAGCAGACTCCCGCTCCTCCAAGTCCACCAACGCATGAGGCCACTCCTCCTCCTCCAAGTTTGGCAAAGTGTCAAGCCACTCCTCCTCCAAGTCCGGCACAGCTTCAGGCCACTCCTCCTCGTCCAACTCAGCCCCATCAGCCGTCTCCGCCGCCTCAGCAATCGCAGAAGAGACACACTGCAGCTATGGTGCGTAGCGGTACCAGTCGAGGTCATAGTATAGGAAGTACAGGCGGAGGCAAGCGATATAAATATGGTCCAACCCTCACTACTCCTCTTCCTGCGAGGGCTTACGACAGGACCGAGGAGCAAACGAATGCCATAGTGCGGGCAGAAGTCGACGCCCATTTTGGACCGAAACCGCCACCACCGCCAAGGGAGAAAGTGCCTGTGGAAGTAGTTGACCACTTCATTCGTATGGCTCAACCACCAGCTCCTAAGCCTGTTGACACAGACTATGAGCGCCACATCAGGAAGTTACATCGACAACATCTACAGAAGGAGGCGAGCTCGAGCTCGAGCAAACAACAAGCAGCTGTCGAAAAATGCGGGAAAACCGTTGCCCAGCTGGGAGAACAAGCGGCGCAATCGACCCCCTCGCTTGTTGTGCCGACAACACGTGACAGTACGCACGCCCAATATTATTGTGGCCAAACAGTTTACGTTCCCGAGGTGGGCGATGTGGTAATAACCCAGGAGCATATAATGCAGGCTGAAGAACTCAAGATCACTGTTGGACAACTCCTCGAGATCGAGGACATGCCTGTGATTACAGAGGAGGAAATAAAACGGAAATATGTCAGGGGCCAACCTTTGGTCAAGCTAGAAGATGTCAAGAAGCTCCCAACGAGAATGTATGAATTGCATCAATGGTACATGGACATTACCAAGAGATCCGATCGAGAGTCCCTCATGGTGTATGTCAAGAAGGATCATTACTACCATGAGAAAGTTGTGGCCGTTGAGTATTCTGAACTGTTTCAGTTATACAATCAAGACGCACTCGACAAATCTATCGTCAGTTGCTATTGTCTGTAAGTGATTTCTTTCTGTAATTTAAGTCTCAAGCTAGTTGTAGTGATCCTTTTGATCAATCATTACCTGTAATTATCCTCACTATATTCTTTTCTATGGTATTATGCAGGATGAAGATGTATGAAATGAGAAAAGGTGGACGCTATGGCATTGGGTTCATTGACCCAAACACCGTTAATCAATACACATGGAAAATGAGCAAGTATTATGAAAAGCAGGTAGAGGACAGCATGCTAGAGTTCTTGAAGCGCCTCAAATACAATGAAGATATACTACTTCCTTACAACTTCGAGTGAGTCACACTTTCTTGTACTACAAATTCTCTGTTTTTGCCTACTAGCTAGCTACATGTTTTTGCTTACATATGCCCGCTTAATTAAGACATGCAAACATGTGTCCATGCAGATTTCACTGGATCTTGTGTATCATTAAAGTTGACACCGGAACAGTTGAAATACTGGACTCACTACTCAAAGCAAATAGTGACTACAACATCTTGTATGGGATAGTCAACAGGTAATTTCAATTATTATTAACTATATATCTCGGCCTATTTAGTTCGTCATTTCATGATATGAACTATTTAATAACCCCTTTATTCATTTTCTTTGTCGGCGGGCAGGGCTTGGGCAAGGTTCATCAGCGTCATGGAAGGCGAATGGAAACCACAGCTGAAATGGTTTCGATCCAAGGTAAGTAATTAAGTAGTACTAGCTAGCTAGCTAGCTGCCATCTCTTTAATTATCATGCTTGATTAATTATTATCTGATCAAATAAATTCCATTCTCGTAATAAAGGCCCTGAAGCAGGCGCAGGGGACTAATCTGTGTGCATACCGCGTTTGCGAGAACATTCGCATGATGGCGTCCGAAAGGAGCAGATCTCAAAGACAGGAATGGGTACGCTTGTCAGAACACTATTCACAATTTTTACACCATTATCAATATCTAGTCACACAACTAATACACATGCATATTAATCTCCTTCTTAACAGTTCAAAGAGGTGCGGGACAAGCTCCTAGAAACGGAGCGCGTAGAAGCACTTCAAGAGGAAATAGCGGGATTTTTGCTCGACTAGGTCATAAATCCGAAGGGAGAATACTATTACCCGCTACCGCCCCCATTGAACATGTCATGGACCACTTCCAATTGTCATCGTGCTCCGAAGGCACCAATTAGGCTAATGCCACTGGCTCCGAAGGCAACATGCATATGTAGGAGAAATTGTATATAGCTATACATGTGTGTATGTGTAAATTAATATGGTGGTTTGTGAGACATTGATGATATATATATATGATTGGTTCTACTAGAAATTCTATTTATATATATATATATATATATATATATATGCATAACGTGTACAATCTGTAGTACTGTAAAATACCAGCAAACGAAAAAGAATTAAAATGGAAAACGCAAAATTAAATGAAAAAGAAATCATAAAACCAAAAATCCCCCAAACATTTTAGTATCGGTTGGTGTTACCAACCGGTACTAAAGGGCTCCCGGCCCCCGGAGCTGGCTCGTGCCACGTGGTTGCCGTTTAGCACCGGTTCATGCTGAACCGGTACTAAAGGGGGGGGGGCCTTTAGTGCCGAAATGTTAGTGCCGGTTCCGAAACCGGCACTAAAGGGCCTTACGAACCAGTGCTATTGCCCTATTCTGCACTAGTGTGGATAATCATTATTTGGGTCTTCCTCGATTTCCGCGCCTATCTGTTCACCTTTTCCCTTATAAATAGGCATGCCCCGGCCTTTTCTCATTCTTCTCTCTTCTTCATCTCCTTCCTCTCGCAACCCTCCTGTCGCTCGAGCTCCACCGCGCCACAACGCTCATCGTCGTCCTCAAGCTCGGCCGCTACATCACCCTAATTCTGTCCAGAGAACGGCGGCAATCCTCCGCAGCAACTCCGCACCCGTAAGCTCTCACCTTCTCACCCCCATAGATCTGCATTAGGGTTCAGGAGGTTTCCTTCTTGTGTTTTTCAAAATGTATCTTTATACTGATAGTCCTATAATATTTCTCTTAGGGGTCAAGCTAAGTCCAAGAAAGCAAAGGCAACCAAGCCGGTGGAAGACCTGCCAGTCCTTGCACCTGAACCGGCAAGGCCACCTTCTCCTCCATCAATTGAAACTCCAGAAGACCCGCCTGTCAATGCAGAAGCAAATCCTCCTGAGCCATTGGTTGACGATACCACCATTAACCCTTCCGCAACTGGACCATCAAGCTCGGCCAACCCGCCATCACTGTCTGTGCAAGATGTTTTGATCGCCGGGAGCCGCTTTGTTGAACCGGGGAATCCCACCGTGTTGGCTCGTCACACGACGAAACAAGAGGTGTTGGAGAGACAGAAAGTGTGTTTTGATGTTTCACATTATGACCATATGAATGCCAACGACATTTTATCTGGTTATCTCAGCCATGTGCACTCCAGCCGTGACTCAGAGATCGAAATGGTCAAGCAGTTGCAGCTGAAATACGAGGTATGTTCTTCCGGCTTACTTATATTCTGCCAGCCCCCAAGTCTTCAGATTATGAGAGAACCGGAATGATCTATAGACTTTATGATTTAGGATAAGACTTTTACCTTTTATATTTTCTTGGAGTTCAATAAAATAAAACAAAGCTTCATCCATAGTCCCCAAGGACCGGTTCACTTGACCATAATGAGCCAGTACTTTTAATTTTCATAATTATCTTGTACCGTAGCCAAAAAACATTTGTAATCCGGCTTAACCTTGAGAAACTTGCTGAATAGCATACATTAGCCCCCAAGTGCCAAGTGTTGTTACTTTGTAAAGTACTTGGGACTTAAAGTATGTTTTAGAGTCATAAGAAATTGTTTTGGCATACATTAGCCCCCAAGTGTCAAGTGGTTTTGCAATGCAAAAGACTTGAGACTTTGAATCTTGACTTTTGAAACTTAACTGAAATCTTGACTTCTGAACCTTAACTGAAATCTTGATTCATCTAGGTATGTTTTGCAGAATGCCTTATCTGAACTGAGCTCGCAATTAACTGTTCTAAGATCCGGCTGGCGGATCAGGAGGCAGAGATCAAGTCTGCTGACTCCAAACTGCAAGTAAGTCTCTCTGAAATGGCAAAATTAAAAATTGCTTCACTGCCAAGAAGAAAACCTGGGCTGAAGAAAAAAACGCTTCTGACACAACGTGCCGAGAACGCTGAAGCCGCCCTTGAAGAGGTTACGACGGAGCTGACCGGTTTAAAGAACCGGGTGTCACAGATGGTGTCCGCCATCTTTGGTAAGCCATCTGTACTGAACTATTTACCTTCTTTTGACCCGAACTGCAAGCCGCTAGCTGACCCTTCATGTTCAAAACATATGCAGGCCCTCGAAGCAAGAATCTGAGTCAAGACCATCTGATTAAGCTGAAGGCGGTCTATACTTTAGTAGAGCAGTTGTACATTGGCGCACAACGAGCACTCGCCGCTATCTCTCCTGCCAATCAAGGACCCAACCAGCTCAGTGATGTTTTAAAGAAGCTGTCAATCTTGCCTGCCAGGTTCCAAGAAGTGAAGCGCTCCTGTGCCAGAGGTGGAGCTTTGACGGCCCTGAGCCGCTCCAAGGCTTGCGTGCTAGATCTAGACCCGGCGGACGTAGCCAGAGGGTATCCTACCGTGAAGGAAGACAGATCTCCCTTTGAACAAGATGACTTCATGGCTTGCGTGTGCGGAGTTCGACCTCAGGCGACTATTCTTGGAGATGAAACCAATATCGACAAGTATCAGCCGGGTTTTGATGTGGAAAATAAGAAGATGGCAACTACCTCATACAAGGTGACAGATTTGATCCCGCCTGTTCGTGAACATACATTTCCTCTGGAAGTTGATCCGGCCGGCCTGATTGACAAAGAAGCAGAATTTGTCACCGTGAACGGTTTTGATTGGTCAAAACCCAGCTTGCAATCAGCAGAGGGCGGTGAACCGGCGAGGGAGGAGTGATAACCATCTTCATCGGCTTATAAAAGCCTTGTAATAGATTAGCTGTGAAAACACTGCATGATTTGCCTATGCCATCGCGCATAAAACACTGTGTGTGATCCTGTGTATCCTGATGTCAATATATGCATCATATTGATGGTTGTCCCTGCAATACTTTAGCTCTGTTCCTGTAGATATAAGAGAAAAAACTGGCTTGGCGGCTTAGTACCGAACGGGTTAGAACACCCAGCTTATAGCCACTATGTTTACCATAGTAGAAAACAGAAACAGACATAAAAAGAGAAAAAGGCTGAAATAACCCTTTGATTAATACAGGAGGCAATTGCTTATAAACAATAGCCATACTTGTACCTTTGATCTCTAGACCACCGGTTTAAATAACCCGGGTGATGAAGTTGATAATCCAATCTTTTTGAGAAGTCAATGCTTCTGAATACTTTAATGATCATCATACCTTGGTGGCTTGTTGTCAAATAGTCCAGCCGGCAAAAAAGACCATGCTAGTTATTTGTGAAATTGAAACAACAAAAAACTATAAGGCAAATAATAGGTGGTAAATAAAATTAACCTTGTAATTAAAGGTTGGGATTTCTGATTCGAATACGATCAGTAAACTGGACCAAAGGGGTTAAACTAAGGTTCGAATACGACCATATAGCCCCAAGTGGCTTTGGCGTTGCGCCGATCAAGAGGGTACCAACAGCTATGTTCTCTTTGGTTCGAATACGACCTATGTTTGAATAGGAAGCCCCCAAATGACCTTGAGAGGTTTTTAACGACCCTTATTCCAATACGATCCAAGTCAGACCCAAAAGGGGTTAATCTATGATTCGGATACGATCAAGAAGCCCCCTAGTGAGTTTGGCTTTGAGCCGATCAAAAGGGTTACAATAGCTATGTTCTCTTTGGTTCGAATACTACCTATGTTTGAACAGGAAGCCCCCAAGTGACCATGATAGTTGCATCTAGATACGAATACGATCATAAGCCAGACCAAAAAGGTTTGACTTGATGCAAATATGATCAGCTCCTTAATAGTCATTTAAAAATAATAAAAAACAATAAAGATGCGTAATCTTTAAAAGAAAAGAAACCGATGGTCCTGCTTTATTACTTATCATAGTATATACAATGTTTAACATATGTACATGACGAGAGCCAGTGGCTCAGGTGTAGTATGGCAGAAGTTGAGCAATGTTTCACGGCCGGTGGGTCTCCTCTTCCGACTTACATGAGTCTTTGTGCTCTCGAACGTCAATGAGGTAATATGACCCGTTGTTTAAGTTATTGCTGACCACAAAGGGTTCTTCCCAAGGCGGGGATAACTTGTGTGCATCTGACAGATCCTGGATGAGCCGGAGCACCAGGTCGCCTTCTTGAAAGGTCCTAGACTTAACCCGGCGGCTGTGATAACAGCGCAGGTCCTGTTGATAAATTGCTGATCGAGCCGCTGCTAAGTCTCTTTCCTCATATAACAAGTCAAGTGCATCCTGTCTGGCTTGTTCATTATTAGCTTGAACATAAGCTGCCACACGGGGCGAGTCATGATAGATGTCACTAGGCAACACTGCTTCTGCTCCATACACCATGAGGAAAGGTGTGTAACCTATAGACCTGTTAGGTGTGGTGTTGATACTCCACAACATCGAGGGTAATTCCTCTACCCAACAACCCGGCATTCGCTGCAAGGGAACCATAAGCCGGGGCTTGAGACCTTTTCAGATTTCCTGATTTGCTCTCTCAGCTTGACCATTGGATTGAGGATGAGCTACAGAAGAAACATCAAGCCAAATATGCTCACATTGACAAAACTCCTCCATAGCCCCTTGGAATAGATTAGTGTCGTTGTTAGTGATAATGTTGTGTGGAAAACCAAAACGGAAGATCACCTTTTTCATGAACTGAACCGCCGTGGCCGCATCACACTTACTCACCGGATCTGCCGCAACCCACTTTGTGAATTTGTCAACTGCCACTAAAAGATGTGTCTTTTTATCCTTAGACCTTTTGAAAGGTCCAACCATGTCAAGCCCCTAGAACGCAAACGGCCAAGTGATCGGAATCATCCATAGCTCTTGAGCCGGCACATGTGCTCGTCGTGCGAATTTTTGAAATCTGTCACATCTACTGACCAGATCCTCTGCATCAGCATGAGCCGTCAACCAGTAAAAACCGTGGCGAAAAGCCTTGGCCACCATAGACTTTGACCCGGCGTGATGGCCACAATCGCCTTCATGGATCTCACGGAGTATTTCTTGGCCTTCTTCAGGGGAAACACACCGCTGAAGCGCTCCAGAGACACTTCGATGGTATAGTTCTCCGTCAGAAATCATCATTGACTTAGACCGCCGGGTTATCTGTCGGGCCAGTGTCTCATCCGCGGGCAGCTCGCCCTGGGTCATATAAGCCAAGAACGGCACTGTCTAATCTGGGATGACATGAAGAGCCGCCACCAACTGTGCCTTCGGGTCAAGAACAGCTAGATCTTCTTCTGTGGGTAACTTAACAGATGGGTTATGCAAAACATCCAAAAAGGTGTTAGGTGGCACCGGCTTTCGCTGAGATCCCAACCGGCTTAGAGCATCAGCTGCTTCGTTCTTCCTACAGTCAATGTGCTCCACCTAATAACCTTTAAAATGCCCTGCAACAGCATCAACTTCACGGTGATAAGCCGCCAAGACACTGGACCCGGCTCAGGCTCATCTCTTTGGCCACTCGAAGACCATGGAGCAAGGCTTCATATTCCGCTGTGTTGTTAGTGCAAGGAAACATCAGCCGCAACACATAACAAAGTTTGTCACCTCAAGGGGAGGTTAAAACAACTCTAGCCCTCGAGCCTTCCAACTCTCTGGACCCATCAAAGTGGATAGTCCAATATGTGTTGTCTGGTTTCTCCTCCGGCATCTGCATCTCTGTCCAGTCATTAATAAAGTCAACCAGCGCCTAAGACTTGATCGCAGTACGTGGCACATATCTCAACCCATGAGATCCAAGTTCAATGGCCCACTTGGTGACTCGTCCAGTGGCCTCTCTATTTTGGATGATGTCCCCTAAAGGTGTAGAGCTAACCACAGTGCAGGTGACCTTGAAAGTAATGCTTGAGCTTCCGGCTTGCCATGACCGCCCCGTACACGAGCTTTTGCCAATGTGGATATCTTTGTTTAGATTCGATCAGTACCTCACTGACATAATAAACCGTCCATTGAACCGGATGTTCCTTGAGAAACTCTTTGCACTCCACCACAATTGCCACACTAACAGCCCGTGAGTTAGCGGCTACGTATAACAATAATGGCTCTTTCTCAATTGGAGCAGAAAGAATCGGTGGCTCAGCAAGCTGTTTCCAAAAGCAGAGTTCACAGCATCACTCCAAACAAAATCATCTTTTTTCTTCATCATCTGATACAAAGCCATCGCCTTCTCCCCTAACCGGCTTATGAACCGGCTTAAAGCAGCCACACGACCCGCCAGCCGTTGAGCATCATTGATGCATGTTGGTTTGGCCAGAGATGTGATTGCCTTAATCTTCTCCGGGTTAGCTTCAATACCTCGGTTGGACAACAAAAAACCCAAGAGCTTGCCGGCTGGGACTCCAAAAACACACTTAGCCGGATTAAGCATCATTTTGTAGACCCGAAGGTTATCGAAGGTCACTTTCAGATCTGTGACTAAGGTTTCCTCTTTCCTGGACTTTACCCCTATATTATCCACATAAGCATGAACATTACACCCAATCTGATTGTGAAGACAATTCTGCACACACCGTTGATAAGTCGCCTGGGCACTCTTAAGCCCAAAAGGCATAGACACGTAGCAGAAAGCTCCAAACGGAGTGATAAAAGTTGTCTTCTCCTGATCTTGATCTGATGATAACCTGAATAAACATCCAAAAAACTCAAATGTGCGCAACCCGCCGTAGCATCGATGATCTGATCAATACGGGGGAGAGCAAAAGGTTTAGCCAGACAAGCCTTGTTTAAATCAGTGTAATCCACACACATACGCCAGGTGCCGTTCTTCTTTTAGTACAAGCACCGGGTTGGCTAACCACTCTGGGTGAAAGACTTCCACAATGAACCAGGCCGCCAAGAGCCGGGCCACCTCTTCTCCAATGGCCTTGCGCCTTTCCTCGTTGAACCGTCGGAGAAACTGTCTAACCGGTTTAAACTTTGGATTAATATTGAGAGTGTGCTCAGCGAGTTCCCTCAGGACACCCGGCATGTCGGAAGGTTTCCACGCAAGGATGTCCCGGTTCTCATGGATGAACTCGATGAGCGCGCTTTCCTATTTTAGATCCAAGTTTGCACTGATGATGAACTGCTTGGATGAGTCGCCATGCACAAAGTCAACCATCTTGCTGTCATCAGCGGATTTGAACTTCAACACCGGCTCATGCTCCGTTGTTGGTTTCTTTAAAGACGTCATGTCTCCCGGGTCAACATGATCCTAATAAAACTTTAATTCCTCGGTTGCACAAATAGACTCACCATATGCAGCATCGCCTTCTTCACACTCCAGGGCTATTTGCCGGCTTCCATGTACTGTAATGGTGCCCTTATAACCCATCATCTTGAGCTGCAAATACACATAACACGGCCGAGCCATGAACTTGGCATAAGCCGGCCGTCCAAACAGAGCATGATATGGTCTTTTGAACTTAACCACCTCAAAGGTTAGTTTTTCTGCTCTGGAGTCATACTCATCCCCAAAGGATACTTCCAGTTCAATCTTACCAACTGGGTATGCCGACTTGCCAGGTACCACACCGTGAAAAACAATGTTGGATTGCTTAAGACTTTTATCATTCAACCCCATCCGATGGAACGTCTCACACTAGAGGATGTTGATGCTGCTGCCTCCATCCATGAGCACCTTAGTGAATTTATATCCAACAACCTGAGGCGCTACTACCAAGGCCAAGTGACCCAGATTATCAACCCTGGGTGGATGATCCTCTCTGCTCCACACAGTAAGTTGTTCGTACCACCGTAAGTAACGTGGAATTGCCGGCTCAACGGCATTGACGGCCCTCTTGTGAAGCTTCTGGTCCCTCTTACATAAGCTAGTGGTGAACACATGGTATTGCCCACTATTCAACTTTTTTGGGTTGCTCTGATATCCAGACTGTTGCTGCTGATTTCCTTGGCCGGGTCGTGGATTATAGCCTCCCTGGTTACCTGGATGGTCCTGACCGTGAAATCCTCCTCCACCTGAACCGGTGCCCAGGCCATGGAAACCGCCCCCACCTGAACCGCCGCCTGGGCCGTGACCTCCATCAAATGCATTTGAATTTTTAAACGCCTTCATGATTGTACAATCCTTCCACGGGTGGGTGGCTGGCTTCTCCCATGTGACGTGTCTTGGACAAGGTTCATTCAATTGTTGCTCAAGGGTGGGACCTGACTCGCCTGACCGAGGGGGCTGCCTCCCCATGTGCCGTTGATTGCCGTCCTGTGCATTGGTGTTAGCGACAAATTCATCAGCCTTACGTTTATTACCTCCTTGATTTGCCTGGTTATGCTGGTGACCCTTGCTATTGACATTCTTCTTTCCCTTCCCTGTCTTTTCTTCATCAGACACGGGGTCCTTGGTACTATAAGAATCAGCATACTTGACGAGAGATGCCATCAACTGGCCCATGTCATTGCAGTCACGCTTGAGCCGCCCCAATTTCTGCTTCAGACGTTCAAAACGGTAGTTTTTCTCCAACATCAAGACCACTGAGCCGGCATCCATCTTATCAGATGAATGTATTATCTCCTTGACCCGGTGCACCCAATGGGTTGTAGATTCACCTTCCTCTTGTTTACAATTAGTCAGGTCCACAATCGACATGTGTTGCTTACATGTGTCTTTGAAGTTCTGAATGAACCGGGCCTTCAACTCCGCCCAGGAGCCGATAGAATTGGGTGGCAACCCCTTCAACCAAGTACGAGCTCTTCCATCCAACATCATAGTGAAATACTTGGCCATTGCCGCGTCGCTGACCTCCAACAACTCCATAGCCATCTCATAACTCTCAATCCAAGCCCCAGGCTGCAAGTCGGCCATGTAATTAGGCACCTGATGAGGCCCCTTGAAATCCTTTGGCAAACGCTCATTACGTATGGCCAGAACCAGGCAAGGAACACCTCTGGTTCTTGTGGCCACTCCTGCCTCAACCGAGGTTATTGGATAAGTTGGAAACACTTGATGAGCCGCCTGTTCCACCGCCAGTTGAACTGCTCGCTCCGCTTCTTGTTGGATCCTCTCCTGATCCACCAAGTTACGGGCTCCAGCCTGTCCCGGCTCATGCCTCTGCGGCCGGTGGCAATGTTGAACATTGCTTGACATGGCAGCTGAATCCATACGCCTACTGTAGCTTGGGATCCGGCTCGGGCGAGGGGTTGAATGGATCTTGTCTCGGCTGTAAGAGTACGCATCCTGCTGCGCCAGAGCTGTCTGAAGAAGTTCTCTCACCCTTCGTGTTTCGATCGCCGCCGGAGAGTCGCCCTCCATCGGGAGAGCCGCCAAACGAGCCTGCCGCAATGAGGTTTTCCAAGGGATTGGAGAAGTGACCCGGTGGTGTTGGTACATAATGAGGCGGAGTGGTATGTATGCGAGGTGGTTCCATGGCGCGCGGCTGAACCGGTGCCCCGGGTGTCGTGATCTGATTTGCCTCTGGCGGGTTACTTGTCCCGGCCCCAGGTGTATGAAAAAGGTTCCTAGGATCGAGCGTCAGAGGTAGACGTGACTGAGTTTTCTGATGCCTTATTCTCATGACCTCGTTTGACGCGTTCAGATCCACCAAGAGCCGGAAAGTCTCTGGTTGAAGCTGTTGAGCACGAATGTCCAAAGCTGCCCGCTCCGCTGCCATCCTAACCTCCTCTGCTGCTAGATTTTCTTTAGCTTGTACCATCTCTTCACGTACGCGTGCCACCTTTGTGTCATGCTGGGCTTTATCCGCCAGCTCCACCACGGCAGTTAAAAGAGTCGTCAGTTTATCCATGAGGTCCATTAGAATCTGAGCCGGGGGTGCACAGGGTCTCTTGACCCGATTGCGGCCGACCCGATAGTTGTTGCCACTGCTGCCGTGGAGTTCTGCCTGGGCTGTATTCCTACCATGAAGACTCTGACCCAATTCAGCGGCTCAAGGGGGTCCGGAATACTGCTGCCATTGGAACAGCCCCCGAGCATGCCATCCTGCAGCTGATACAAAGAGCCCGTCTCGCCTGTTGATGATATAGCGTCAGAACAGACGGCCGTCTCACCGCCATCCACCGATCCTTCAGAGTATTCACCGCCGTGGACGCAGCCTACGAAAGCATGCTTCATGACAAATTGAACACGGGCGATCCTCGCGCGCCGAGCCGTTTCGATGAGGTTGGTGTGGACGTCCGGCTCAAGGCCCGACTCGCTGATCCGGCCGATGAAGACATGAATTCCGCCGAAGGAGACCCGGTACCCGTACTCGATTGAGCCGGCCTCGGGGCCCCAGCCTTCGTCGTCGATGTAGAGCTTGCTGCAACGACTCTTGGTCATCCGGCCCATAGCGTATCCCTTGAGCCCTTTGAAGTTGCCCTTCAATAACTCAAATCCACCATGCACTGGCCCCGCGGTGGGCGCCAACTGTCGTGGAATTGTCACGGCAGATGTCCTGGTGGAAGGACTTAGTCGTAGGGCCATCGCAACTAGGAAGCTTAAAGGGGTTAATCGGGACAAAGGACACGAGAGGTTTTATACTAGTTCGGCCCTTTACGATGAAGGTAAAAGCCTATGTCTAGTTGTGTTGGTATTGCTGGGGTTTCGATTACCAAGAAGCTAGTTCACTGGCTTGGTTATCGATCTCTTGTTTCATGCCCTAAGCCGCCACCTGGTCGTCCCCTTATATACACGGGTTGGCGCCTGGTGGCCTCCAGTGTCCCGGCCGGCTCATAAATCTTGTCCGGCTCGGTGACTTCTTTTACATGCCTTTCTTGACAAGTCTTTCCTTACATACGGCGGTTTACAATATTGGGCCTTAAGCCGCCTCTAGGCTTTTTAGGCCTTCTATAAGATTTTATAAACTATCGTCTTGAATGTTTACTAGGCTTCCTTTGTAACCCGCCATCAGGGCTGACCCGGCCCCTCTTGGGCGGGTCATAACTGATAGCTATATCCCCAACACATAGCATGAAACATATGGATCCAAATCAGCCCCTTACGAAGCAACGCATAAACTAGGGTTTAAGCTTCTGTCACTCTAGCAACCCATAATCTACTTATTACTTCCCAATGCCTTCCTCTAGGCCCAAATAATGGTGAAGTGTCATGTAGTCGACGTTCACATAACACCACTAGAGGAGAGACAACATACATCTCATCAAAATATCGAACGAATACCAAATTCACATGGCTACTAATAGCAAGACTTCTCCCATGTCCTCAGGAACAAACGTAACTACTCACAAAGCATATTCATGTTCGTAATCAGAGGGGTATTAATATGCATATCGGATTTGAAAACGTGATCTTCCACCAATAAACCAACTAGCATCAACTACAAGGAGTAATTAACACTACTAGTGACCTACTAGTACCAATCCCGGACTTGGAGACAAGAACTGGATACAAGAGATGAACTAGGGTTTTGAGAGGAGATGGTGCGGGTGAAGAAGTTGATGGAGATTGCCCTCTCCCGATGAGAGGATCGTTGGTGATGATGATGGCGATGATTTCCCCCTCCCGGAGGGAAGCTTCCCCGGCAGAACAGCTCTACCGGAGCCCTAGATTGCATCCCCCAAGGTTCCGCTCCGTGGCGGCGGAGTTCCATCCGAAGAGATGGCTTATGATTTTTTTTTTCTCGAAAGACTCCATATAGCAGAAGATGGCCATCAGAGGGCCACCAGGGGGCCCACGAGGTAGGGTGCGCACCTAGGGGGGTAGGGTGTGCCCCCACCCTCGTGGGCAGGGTGTGGCCCCCCTGGTGAACTTCTTGCGCTCAGTATTTTTTATATATTTTGAAAACATCTTCCATGAAGTTTCAGGACTTTTGGAGCTGTGTAGAATAGGTCTCTAATATTTGCTCCTTTTCCAGCCCAGAATCCCAGCTGCCAGCATTCTCCCTCTTTATGTAAACCTGGTAAAATAAGAGAGAATAGGCATAAGTATGTGACATAATGTGTAATAACAACCCATAATGCAATAAATATCGATATAAAAGCATGATGCAAAATGGACGTATCAGCAGGTTGGGACCACCTAGGTGAGAGGTGGGCCTAGCCCTGGTCGGTGTCCGTGGTTACTTTAAAATAACACGCTTAACGAGATCTTGGTATTTGATCTGAGTCTAGCAACTGGCCTATACGTACTAACCAACTACGCAGGAACAGTTATGGGAACTCGACGTCGTGGTATTAGACGAAGCTTTCTTGACGTCAGCAACTGAGCGGCGCGCACTGGATTGGACCGTAAGCCTGCGCTTGTATTAAGGAGACCAGGTCTGCTTCCGGCCGTGTACGCAACATGCAGGTGTGCAATGGGCGATGGGCCCAGACCCCTGCGCGCATAGGATTTAGACCGACATGCTGACCTCTCTTTTGTGCTTAGGTGGGGCTGCGACGTGTTGATCTTGCGAGGCCAGGCATGACCGAGGAAAGTGTGTCCGGCCAAATAGGATCGAGCATGTTGAGAAATGTGGTGCACCCCTGCAAGGAAGTTTATCTATTCAAATAGTCGTGATCCTCGGTAACTGGACGACCCAGATTTGTACCTTGACCTTATGACAACTAGAATCAGATACTTAATAAACACACCCTTCCAAGTGCCAGATATAACCCGATGATCGCTCTCACACATGGCGACAAGGGGAGGATCGCCGGGTACGATTACGCTATGCGATGATACTTGGTGAACTTGCCATCTACTCTCTTCTACATGCTGCAAGATGGTGGCCGCCAGAAGCGTAGTCTTCGATAAGAATAGCTATCCCCCTCTTATTCTGGCATTCTGTAGTCTAGTCCACCGATATTGCCCCTTTACATAGATACCCATGCATATGTAGTGTAGATCCTTGCTTGCGAGTACTTTGGATGAGTACTCACGGTTGATTTGCTTCCTCTTTTCCACCTTTTCCTCTTCTTCTCGGACGTCGCAACCAGATGTTGGAGCCCAGGAGCCAGACGCCACTATTGACGATGACCCCTACTACACCAAGGGTGCCTACTACTGCTCGCAGGCCACCGATGACCAGGAGTAGTTTAGGAGGACCCAAGGCAGGAGGCATGCACCTCTTTTGATCTGTATCCCAGTTTGTGCTAGCCATCTTATGGAAATTTGTTTAACTTATGTCTGTACTCAGATATTGTTGCTTCCGCTGACTCATCTATGATCGAGCTCCTGTATTCGAGCCCTCGAGGCCCCTGGCTTGTAATATAAACCTTGTATTATTTTATTTGTGTCTAGAGTTGTGTTGTGATATCTTCCCGTGAGTCCTTGATCTTGATCATACACATTTGCTTGTATGATTATTGTACGATTGAATCGGGGGCGTCACAAGTTGGTATCAGAGCCAGGTTTCGATCCTGGGACCTATGGGTTATGGGCCCACATCGCCATTGGGTGGTATTAGGATCTTTTATTCCTCGTCTATACTCTATGATTCTGATCTCTCTTCTATTCGGGTTAAATGATTTTACTAGTTATAACTCTAGGTTCTCGTTACCACTTCCTGCCAGAGAGCCCCTTCATTCCAGATGATCGACTGCTTCACTAGAAGGTTCTGAAGTTGCTATTCGGTGTTTTCCCGAGACGCTTGTGCCCACTGCCTTTGCAAATTCCTACCACTGTTATATCCTTATGGATAACTGCATACACTTGCCATACTTACATTCAACCCCATTGATCTTGTGATAACAAGATGCCCCGAACTGATCTCCGTTGTTCCGAGAATCCTTCGAGCTTACTGCCTTGCAGTTCTTTGCCACCTGAATACCCCTATGGATAATTTCTTGCACTTATCAAGTATCCGCTCATCCATAGTTGATTCAAGTATTTCACAAAAGTTTTCAAAATACCATTCGATCTTCCTAAAATCCTCAGCAGCCTATTGCTCTTGTAATTTTTGCTTGCTTGCGTTATGTTTAATCCCATAAGTCTATTAATCTTATTGGCATCCCTTGTCATTTTCATTTTGAGTCTGGTTATTCAATATGTTGTGAATGCTCGCAATCCTCAATCAGATCATAGAATTCATCCTTCCGGCTTAGACGTCATTTTAAACATGAGGTAGATCTCGACTTATCAAATTGTCGTCGATTGTACCCCTAAGCTTACTCAACTTTTCCATCCTTAATAAGAGCGTTTGCTTCTGATCCCTTGATTTGGAAATCATATTTCCTTTGCATTTGAGCTTTGAATTAGTCAGTTGTTTCTACAATATGATCTCCTTGCATTCATTCTCCTTCTGGTTGAGTACCGATGCTCACATCAGATCCCTTGTGGACCGCCAGATCCTTTGTTGGATTTCATACAAGAGCGTCCTTCATATTCAATAACCTTGTGAGACTTTCCTCGGGTAAATAATGCATTTGATAAATTGTATCCTTTGCGTTTTCAAGCATGCTCTACTTTCAATCTTGTATTATTTACTCCTGAAGTTTGTGGTATATGTTTCTAAGATGCCCCAATGGGTTGAACCTATACCTTCTCTAATCTATGTGAACAAAAAAGTTTTCACGAGTCATACTCTTCTGGTGTTTTGATAAAATTTCAACATTACAACTTCTTCGAGGACGAAAAGTGAATGAAAGGTTATGCATTGGAGAAGTGGGAGTCGACCTTGAACTTTTTGTTATGCCCATGGACACGATGTAGATCCTATCATGGAAGCTTCTTGTAATAATAACTATTTCCTTGATATAATATCATCTGGTATATGTGAATTGATTCTTTGCAATCGTGGTTCTAACCATATTTTCTAATTGATTCCATTTCCCAGACAAGGTAAAGCACTTGTCTTCTGCAGAACAATACATCTCTGCAACCCCTATTTTGATCTTCCTTCGAGTATTACCCTCCGGTATCTCGAGAATATCAAAGAATTGTGTTGCTTCCTATGAGTCCTCATCTTGTATTGCTTCTCACCGATTTGAGATTTCTCCCGGGTTCTGAGTTATTAGTCACTCGAGAACATCGATAAGTGAATCAATTCCGCACTCCGATTCAATAACTCTAAGTAATTTTTGTTGCTTATGAGTTTAATAATCCTTCAAGTCATTCCTAGCCTGATCGATTATATCATTATCATGCTAATTATTAAACTGTGCTACCTGGTCCTTATTCCTGGAGCACACCTTTCGTCGATCATCATATCGTTTCACCTCGAATAACACGCTTGATTCTAGTTTGTGTCGTATCCGTGGTTCCAAAAACCTTTTGCTTCATCATTCCTTTTGCTTGATGTAGTCATTGTTCGTTTGCTTCATCGTGGAGCCCCTTGATAAAAATTTGTCGTGATCATCATCAACATTTTGATTCCTTCCAGGATATCAATCTAATTCATGATGATAAGTGCCATCATTGTCCCATAGTAATTTGAGTTACCATCGGCAACATCACTACCTTCCTCTCATCACAAACTTTTTATGTTATGGATGCAACTTGCTACCCAGCTTGTATTATGTTCTACCTTGAAGTATTACTGTCTTTTATTGTCAAGGATATTATGAGAGTTTCACCACCTCTTAAGAATTCTTGATACAGTGATGCTTCTCGCCATCACCAATCTTTCTTGGTCCCCGTGTTCCAACTGGAATACCAATAAATGAACTCTGTTGTGAGGATTTATTATCTTTAGCAACCATATTGCTTCGAAGTTAATGGACAATAATTCCAATTTAGTGTGTTGGTTGCTAAATCGTCATTCCGACATTGGCTATGCAACCCAACCCATATTTTGAGTGCACTTTTCAAAAAATGTTTAATTGTGGATGTTTTCCTCGAACATACATCATTATATCATTGATCTGACAAATGTTATCTCCTTGATCACATAATTGTGGAAATCCATCTTTTTGGAATTCTTGATAAATTGTCGCTGAGTCCATCAGCCACATCCTCATCTTCTCCTTGGTTAATGATGAAATTTTGTTTCGGAACTTGCTTCCATCATTCATTTACCGAGAATCTTGCAATGTCATCTCGCCAGTTTGAGTTGCACCTTTTTCCTCTCAGGAATCCTAAGCCTGAGGTATCCTGACACCAATCAGATCTGAATCTCGGTCAGATATGATGGTTGGAACATATTTCCAAGAGTTATAACATTGGTCTTTATATGACCCGGTAAGGCGATGTCATGCCTAGGACACCTGGCTAGAGGACCTATTTTTATAGCTTTCCTTTTAGCGAGGTTAGACATTCTTCAATGAGGAAATTGTAAGACTTATTCTATGAGTTGTTCCTGATGGATCCTTTGTGTATCCAAAGTCTGACCTTTGCTTGAAGACCATGGCAATGCTATCTCAAAGCATGTCTGTGGTACTCCGATTCTCAATAAGAATATTTGAAGCACAATGCTAAATTTTCTTTATCAATTATCCAAACACCATGGTATGGGTAATGCTATAAAATTCCTCTCCCCTTACCTAAAGGGTTTTCTACTTTATATCCTGTCATGGATATCTTATTGTGCTTGTCCTTGGGAAGGATATACCCCTGAAATATGTGTTTAAACACATTTTCCTTTCCATTGTTCTGTTTAATTTGATAATCATATTATCCTTTCCATTTTTTGGTTTAACCTTTCTTGAGGTCTATATGATCTAAGCAGTAATATTCTCCTGCTTGTGTAAACACCTCGGTGTACAATACTGTCAGCAAGACCCTGTTACTATAGTTGATGACATTCCGTTAGCCACCAATGGACGAGAACTTTGCCTAATGGTCCGCCTCGTTCAACGAGCAGGAAAATGGTTCTCTTCGTCCCTCGCCCTTGGTATCGACATTGCTGTCGACATAACTGATAAGCTACCCTTTGACATGTCTTGCTATCATGATCGCGCAAGGTGTCAATGCTTTTCCTACTTTTAACCACATGGTGGGCCCATAACCCACAGTTCCACAGGATCGAAACCTGACTCTCCTATACCCCCTGTTTCCAAGGTTGTTCCTCGCACATGGCCTCGTATGTAATTCCTGAGCCACCTTCCGAGAGATCATCAATTCTGGTATTAGACGCAATACTTATTCTTGTTGCTTTGAGCCCCTTTCACGCCCTGTTTCAGGCATCGAATGATTGCCCGCCCGCTTGAAACTTCCCAAGATACCTCCTTACTTTGCTCTCGATATTTCCTTAAGTTTCAATTCGAGAGTTACTTTCCTCCATCTTCCCTGATGTTTCGGCCTTGTAGAGATCCGCTTTCCCAGAAAACCTACCCTTTATTCTTTCGTATGTACGATGGAGTTCCTGAAGAAAGGATGCCGACTTCATCATGATGACCCGAAGCAGAGAAATGAAGACATCAACATAATGGATCGACCTCTTCGAGAAGAGCAACCAAGGCCGAGAAGACTCGTTAGAATTTCATAACCAGAACTTCCCCCCTACACAACCTATTAAATCTCGGGACGCGATTTCTTGTAGTGGAGGAGAATTGTGACGCCCAGATAATTAAGCTACAGTAACTCTCTACTATTGATGCCACGTCACCTCGGTTACTGTTGATAAACTCGCGTTGATTTGAAACTGATTCAAAATTCAATTCAAAATCAAATTAAAATAAAGTGAAACTAGTATTTCTTCAAGCGGCAAATAAATTTTTTAGAGTGTTGCATATAATCCCATAGCAATTATAAAAAAATGCCAACATTATTTGAAATTCCAAATTGACCCTAGCAACTAGAATAGTGGTCCAGCATCAATTATTATTCCTTTCCAATTTCCAAAAATACTAAGACACTCTCAAATGCTTTGAGGCCTTTTTGTACAAACTCAAAATATTGCAAAGTATTTAATGTGTCAAGTGGCACACTTAGCAAAAATCATTTGGTGGCTCTACTTAATGCAAAACTGTGTAGAAAACTAAACAAAATAAAATAAAATAATAATGTCTAAGGCCTACTGTTCCAATGGGCTTGGAGTTGCCACAGTGTGGCCCAGCCTAACTCCACCGGCCTTTCGTCCACCTCCTGCTACAGAAGAAGGCCGAGGCGCCATGGCCACGAGCGCTCGGTGCTACCTCTTGAGAACTACGTTGGTTTTCCCCGAAGAGGAAGGGATGATGCAGCAAAGTAGCGTAAGTATTTCCCTCGGTTTTTGAGAACCAAGGTATCAATCCAGTAGGAGGCTACACGCGAGTCCCTCGTACCTGCACAAAACAAATAAATCCTCGCAACCAACGCAAATAGGGGTTGTCAATCCCTATAGGGCCACTTACGAGAGTGAGATCTAATAGATATGATAAGTTAATATTTTTGGTATTTTTATGATTAAGGATGCAAAGTAAAATAAAGGCAAAGTAAATAGCAAAGGAAATAACTAAGTAGTAGGATATCAATATGATAAAGATAGACCCGGGGGCCATAGGTTTCACTAGTGGCTTCTCTCAAGAGCATAAGTATTCTACAGTGGGTGAACAAATTACTGTTGAGAAATTGACAGAATTGAGCATATTTATGAGAATATCTAGGTATGATCATGTATATAGGCTGTTGGAAATATGCCCTAGAGGCAATAATAAAATGATTACTATATTTCCTTGTTCATGATAATTCTCTATTATTCATGCTATAATTGTATTATCCGGAAATCGTAATACATGTGTGAATACATAGACCACAATGTGTCCCTAGTGAGCCTCTAGTTGACTAGCTCGTTGATCAACAGATAGTCATGGTTTCCTGGCTATGTACATGGGGATGTCATTGATAACGAGATCACATCATTAGGAGAATGATGTGATGGACAAGACCCAAACCTAAGCATAGCACAAAGATCGTGTAGTTCGTCTGCTGTAGCTTTTCTGAATGTCAAGTATCATTTCCTTAGACCATGAGATTGTGCAACTCCCGGATACCGTAGGAGTGCCTTGGGTGTGCCAAACGTCACAACGTAACTGGGTGACTATAAAGTTACATTACAGGTGTCTCCGAAAGTGTCTGTTGGGTTGGCACGAATCGAGACAGGGATTTGTCACTCCGTATGACGGAGAGGTATCTCTGGGCCCACTCGGTAATGCATCATCATAATGAGCTCAATGTGATCAAGTGGTTGATCACGGGATCATGCATTACGGTACGAGTAAAGTGACTTGCCGGTAACGAGACTGAACAAGGTATTGGGATACCGACGATCGAGTCTCGGGCAAGTAATGTACCGATTGACAAAGGGAATTGTATACGGATTGATTAAGTCCTCGACATCATTGTTCATCCGATGAGATCATCGAGGAGCATGTGGAAGCCAACATGGGTATCCAGATCCCGCTGTTGGTTATTGACCGGAGAGTCGTCTCGGTCATGTCTGCTTGTCTCCCGAACCCGTAGGGTCTACACACTTAAGGTTCGGTGACGCTAGGGTTGTAGAGATATTAGTATGCAGCAACCCGAAAGTTGTTCGGAGTCCCGGATGAGATCCCGGACGTCACGAGGAGTTCCGGAATGGTCTGGAGGTGAAGAATTATATATAGGAAGTGTAGTTTCGGCCATCGGGAAGGATTCGGAGTCACCGGTATTGTACCGGGACCACCGGATGGGGCCACCCATCCCGGAGGGCCCCGTGGGCTGAAGTGGGGAGGGAACCAGCCCCTAGTGGGCTGGTGCGCCCCCCCCTGGGCCCCCCCTGTGCCTACGGTTGGAAACCCTAGGGTGGGGGGCGCCTCCACTTGCCTTGGGGGGCAAGCCTCCACCTAGGCCGCCGCCCCGCCAAGGAGATCCCATCTCCTAGGGCCGGCGCCCCCCCAGGGGGGCTATATAAAGGGGGGAGGGAGGGCAGCTGCACCTCAAGTCTTGGCGCCTCCCTCTCCCCCGCTACACCTCTCCCTCTCGCAGAAGCTCGGCGAAGCCCTGCTGCGATCACTGCTGCATCCACCACCACGCCGTCGTGCTGCTGGATCTTCATGAACCTCTCCTTCCCCCTTGCTGGATCAAGAAGGAGGAGACGTCATCCGCTCCGTACGTGTGTTGAACGCGAAGGTGCCGTCCGTTCGGCACTTGGTCATCGGTGATTTGGATCACGGCGAGTACGACTCCATCATCCCTGTTCTCTTGAACGCTTCCGCTCGCGATCTACAAGGGTATGTAGATGCACTCTCCTCTCGTTCCTAGTTGACTCCATAGATTGATCTTGGTGAAACGTAGGAATTTTTTTTGTTTTCTGCAACGTTCCCCAACAGTGGCATCATGAGCCGGGTTTATGCGTAGTTACTATGCACGAGTAGAACACAAAGTAGCTGTGGGCGTCGATATTGTCAATTTGCTTGTCGTTACTAGTCTTATCTTGATTCGGCGGCATCATGGGATGAAGCGGCCCGGACCAACACTACTAGGAAAAGGGCTATAGATTGAAATGACACTAATGGCGCACCAGAGATGTGGTGCGCCATTAGTATATACTAATGGCGCACCACCTTCTGATGCGCCATTAGTGTTGAAACTACTAATGGCGCACCCTGCCCACGGTGCGCCATTAGTACCAAATTTTTTTTTTGAACTAGTGCGCCTGTCCAAACATACTAATGGCGCATCAACTGGTGGTGCGCCATTACTAGTTGTAACTAGTAATGGCGCACCAGCCAGAATGTGCACCACTAATGTTATTTTTTTTATTATTGTTTTTATTCCTTTTTTTGCAAAAGTACTAATGGCGCACCACCAGGGGGTGCGCCATTAGTAACCTGGATTACTAATGGCGCATTTGTTGCTGGTGTGCCATTAGTAAGTGGGCAGCAACAAGATATTTTGGACAGCCTCTCCTCCCACACTCACTTTCTCCCCACTTCATTCTCTCCACCGCCTCCTCCTTGTCTCGGGTGCCTCCTCTTTTTCACCTCATTTCCACCATAGATTCATTCAAATTAAGTGGTTAAGTTACCTTGTTTTGCTAGGTAAGTAAGGGGGGAAGCTATATTTATGTTGTTCTCCCTACAACAATGTGCACATGCACTTTTTATGGCCTAGCTAGATCTATGTATGTTCGTGGTATTGCATATGTTTGTGGTGTTGCATATGTGTTTGTGTTTGGAGGTGTACCGGTATTTGAAATGCGATAGTTGCCAATATTTTGCCGGAATGTTGATTCATTTCCGTTTCAGCGAGAATTTTGGCATTAAGCATTCTTTTTGGTCCAATTTTTAGGGAAAGTCATGCCAAATTTTTTCTTGGTCCTAAAATATCGTTTTGCTCTACCCCGCAGGCGACCATGGTCCGCACGATGACCGAAGGCATCGTGAATAGGTTTTTGAGGTCCGCGAAGGCCGAGATGCTTCAAAAGAACGAGACTGAGATAAGATGTCCGTGTCGAAGATGCAAGCTGAATAGCCTTATTGCGGACCCGGATTCCGGGCAGGTGCGGGGCCACCTGCTCTTGCGTGGTTTCATGGATGGCTATCGGTGGCAAGGTGATGAAGATGACTACGAAGTCGTCCATGGGGGCCGGGCAAGAAATGAGGAAGGGCAGCAAGACAACCACCGCGGCTCGGGGGGGCGAGAAGACGAAGAATCCCCAGGAGATGATCACGACGGTGATGCTGTACACAGTCATCATGTAGAAGATGCAGGACATGATGATGATGCCGGCGGAGCAGACGACGCTGGACCATCGATGGGCTGGGTGCAGGACCCTCATATTCAAGAGCTGCTTCTCAAGCAGACGGATAACACAAGAGCTGATGCTCGAGAGAAAGCCAAGATGGATCAACTTGAGTTAGACGCGGTTACTCCATTGTATGAAGGATGCCGGCCCGAGGATACCCGCCTGAAAGTAACGCTCATGGCTCTGGAGATGAAGGTAAAACACAAAATGACCGACGCATGCTTCGACGAGAACATGTCATTCTGGCACGAACGTCTTCCCAAGGGGAACAAGTGCCCGACCAGTTTGGAGGAGGCGAAGAAAATCGTGTGTCCTCTGGATTTACCGCACGTGAAATACCATGTGTGCATGAACAATTGCATCATTTATCGGGACGAGCACACGGAGTCTACCATATGTCCGGTGTGCGGTGTCACTCGATACAAGAAGAGGAAGAAAGCTCCTCGAAAAGTGGTGTGGTACTTTCCGATCACTCCTCGTCTGCGGTGGTATTTCGCGGACCCTCAGGTAGCAAAGCTCCTGCGTTGGCACGCGGATAGGGAGGAGAAGAAGCGAGAACATGACGCAAATGATCCGGAGATAGATAAAAAAGACAAGATGCTGAGTCACCCTAAGGATGCGAGCCAGTGGCAAGAGTTGAACTTCGAATACCCAGAATTTGGGAACGATCCAAGGAACATCGTGCTGGGCGCGAGCACCGATGGAGTCAATCCGTTTGGCAGCCAGAGAAGCACATATAGCACCTGGCCTGTGTTCGTGTGGATGTACAACCTTCCCCCCTGGTTCTGCATGAAGAGGAAGTACATTCACATGAGTATGCTAATTGAAGGGCCGAAACAACCAGGGAACGACATCAATCTGTATCTGGGGCTGCTGAAAGAGGAGATTGACACGCTGTGGAAAACGCCAGCCAATACGTGGGACGCCGCAGAGAAAGAATATTTCCCTATGAGAGCCGCACTGCTCACGACGGTGCACGACTATCTCGGTTACGGATATCTTGCAGGGCAGGTAGTCCACGGATTTTCTGGATGCGTAAGGTGCATGGATGACACAACGTATCGCCAGCTAGATAGAGATCCCGGGTCTTCGAAAACCGTGTTCATGGGACATCGAAGGTGGCTTCGCGACGATGACCCGTGGAGGAAACGCAAGGATCTGTTCGATGGTGAAACCGAACCCCGAAAACGCCCATGTACGAGGAGCGGCGAGGAAATAGACAAGCTGTTGAAAAATTGGAAAGACTGCCCACTGCCGGGAAAGAAGCAAAAGGCGCCAGAGCCGCTGCTGAAGGTATGGAAAACGAGGTCTTTTTTCTGGGACTTGCCGTACTGGAAGATCCACCGTGTGCCTCACAGCCTTGATGTCATGCATATCACGAAGAACGTGTGCGAGAGTCTGCTTGGTACCCTGCTCAACATGCCAGAGAGGACCAAAGATGGGCCGAAAGCAAGGGCAGACTTGAAATCAATGGGCATCAGGCAGGAGCTTCACGCTATATATGATGATGATGATGATGATGATGATGATGATGATGAGGCGAAGCAGGACACAAAAAGTCGTCGCAAAGGCAAAAAGGCCAAGAAGACCGGAAATGACTACCCTCCCGCGTGCTTCACTCTAAGTCAGGAGGAGATCGAGCAGTTTTTCACCTGCCTCCTAGGAGTAAAACTTCCTTACGGTTACGCGGGGAAGATAAGCAGATACCTAGACCCAGCGAAGCAGAAGTTCAGCGGGATGAAGTCTCACGACTGTCACGTGCTGATGACGCAGATACTTCCAGTTGCAATCCGTGGGATCATGGACGCGCACGTCCGTGAAATGCTATTTGGCCTATGCAACTTCTTCGACATCATCTCTCGGAAGTCGATTGGCGTGAGGCAACTCAGAAGGCTACAAGAAGAGATCGTGGTGATACTATGCGAGCTTGAGATGTACTTCCCGCCCGCATTCTTCGATGTTATGGTGCATCTGCTGGTCCATATAGTGGAGATATCATCCAACTCGGGCCGACGTTCCTGCACAGCATGATGTCGTTCGAAAGGATGAATGGTGTCATCAAAGGATACGTTCGCAATATGTCACGTCCAGAGGGAAGCATAGCCAGGGGCTTTCTCACCGAAGAGTGCATCTCCTACTGCATGAATTATCTAGGCATCGAGAACCCCGTTGGTCTGCCCGTTAACAGGAACCTCGGCAGGCTCGCTGGATGGGGTCACCGTGAGGGTCGCCGCGAAATGCATGTCGACTTCGAGGGTCGACTCGCCGACTTTGAAAGAGCAAACCTAGTCGCGCTACAACACATAGACGTGGTCGATCCTTGGGTGGTAGAGCACAAAACCTTTATTAAGAAGACGTACAATGACCGAGGCCAACAGAGGACAGACGGAGATATACTCAAAGAGCACAACTCATGTTTCACGCGTTGGTTCAAGCAGAAGCTTCTGTCGTACCCTTTACATGAGGATTCTTCCGCGGAAGAACAACTCATATTCTCCTTGTCACAGGGCGCCGAGCACAACCTGATGACCTATGAGGTGTACGATATCAACGGCTACACATTCTACACCGAGGCCAAGGACATGAAGAGCGATGGTTATCAGAACTCCGGGGTAACGATGGAATCCTACACCGGTAACGACAAGGACAGATACTACGGAAGGATCGAGGAGATCTGGGAGCTGAGCTACGCTGGAGAGAAGGTCCCGATGTTCCGTGTCAGATGGGCCAAGAACGTCATAAAAGAAGACCGGTATTTCACCACCATGGTTATACCCGAAGCCAAATCCAAGACCGCGGGCGCAAACGTCACCGCGAAAAATGAGCCATGGGTACTGGCTTCCCAAGTGGACCAATGCTTCTTCATTACTGACCCGCCAAAGCCCAGTCGTGTTGTCGTGAGGAGAGGTAAAAGGAAGATCATCGGAATGGATGGAGTAGCCAATGAGCAAGACTTCGACAAGTACGGCGACCCGAGGATCGAACATGACGACGATGATGAAGTAGCAGCATACACCACAAGAAGAAGCAGGACCACCCTACCTAAAGGACGTCCGTTCCACAGAAGAACTCCATTTGCGAAAAAGAAGGGCAAGAAGATTGTGAACAGATAGCTAGCTAAGATCGATTGTATTTAAATCGTAGCCTTCATTTCTCGATTGTATTTCATGGGTACTTTTTCAACTATCATGAATATTTTTAAATTTCATGGACACTCGATCTCGATCCCCCTCCATCTCGATCGCTATCCCACCTCGCCAGATCCGGTCCCCCTCGCCGCCGAGCACCCCCCAGTCCACCGGCCGCTGCCGCCGACCCCCCGCACCCTCGATTCCCCTACTCAACCGCCGCCGCCGACCCCCCGCACCCCGCGCACCGTCTTATAAAAAAATAAGTATCAAACAGCTTTTTAAATGCTATTGTCTTATAAAAAATATTACTGTTATTATTTAAACAAGTTTGAACATATTTAAACACAAATAATATCAAACAGCTTTTAAAATGCTAAAAAAAATTTGTGGAGCCTGGGAGTCGAACCCAGGACCTCCTGGTGTGAGAACTGGCTGCTGACCAGTCGAGCTAGTAGAGGGGACTTGATGTGGATCAGTTCTGGTGGTACATAACCTGTTGGCTCGAGTTGAAATAAAAAAAATACTAATGGCGCACCACGGTGAGATGCGCCATTAGTGTTGTGCCCGATCCCCCCTTCCCTCTCCCCCTTCGCCCGATCCCCCCTTCCCTCTCCCCCTCGCCAGTTCCCTCTCCCTCTCGATCCACCGCCGCCGCCGCCGCTGCCCTGACCCACTGCTCGCCCTCGCCCTCGCCCTCTCCCTCCTCGCCCTCTCCTCGCCTTCCCTCTCCCTCGCCCTCTCCCCTCCTTCCCTCGCCCTCGCCCTCTCCCTCCCTCGCCCTCTCCTCTCCCCAGAGCCCAGAAAGCCTCGCCGTCGTCGCGCCGTCCCGACACCGTCCGTCGCCCCGCCTCCCGCGACGCCGCCCTCTCCTCTCCCGACGCCGCCGCCCCGCCGCCCTCGTCGTCGGCTGCGCATCAACCGCCACGGTGTCGGCTGCTGCTGCGGCAAGAGCTGCTGCCTTGGTGGATCTACTACCTCCGCCCCGACCTCAAGCGCGGCTGCTTCTCGCAGCAGGAGGAGGACCACATCGTCGCGCTCCACCAGATCCTCGGCAACAGGTCTGCACAACTTCAAGTTTTTTTTGAATCAAGACAACTGCAAGTTTACAGTGCAATATATAAATACTCCCTCCATACTCCCTCGGGCGGAGGTAGAAAAGGGTCAGCGAGCCAGTGCTGTGCTCGACAAGGTGCACGCAGGAGAGGATCGCAACACAAACCTGAGAGGCTGAGGAAGTTGATCTTGGCCACAGTACGCTGTTTGCCGTCCTGGTCAGAGGTAGATATGTGAATGATGAGGCCTTGGTGCCCTCTGGCCGGTAGCTGGGTGGAAGAAGCTTTAGCGGGTTGCGGCTGGGTAGAAAAGGGTTTAGTGGGTTGCTGCTGGGTAGAAGAAGCTTTGGTGGGCTGCTGCTTGTCTTGGTTCTCATCGAAACAACCCAGCTGCGCGAAATCCTCGATCGACTTGACATGAACCTGCAAAGGAAAGACAATATTAATAAATCACAACTCTACTAGATTGTTAAGTTGGGTGGGATGTAAAAGCAAATCTTCTTCTAAGTGCAATATACTTAGTGCTGCTATATGAGTGTATAAATATTTGTTGCTATATAAATGTGAACAAAATTCGTGCTTGTATATGATATTCTGCCATGAAGAAAGAATAGATAGTGTGGGTCTGACCTTGTTTAATTTCTGCAATTCTTGTATATGATATTCTTTGGTGTGTATTGCATTCTCATCGTGGTTTTGATCACAGAACAAGAAGGTAAAGGGCGACTGAAGTACCTACTGCAGCAGACAGAAGTATTTGCCCACTTTGCAGAAGGAAGCCAGGCTAAAGAGAAGAAGCCACGTGGAAGGTGATTCTTGGTTATATTTTTTTTAAAAGCAATCCTTGGTTATGTTAGTGCCACTATATAGTACTTTACTATGAACACCCATCTTGGATGACCAATAGAAATTGCAGCCACATGTGCACCGATCTAATTTGAAACATCAATGAAAATTGAAAAAAAATACTCTCATAGCACTACTTCTATTTGCACTTCCCAAACATATGGTTCTGTCCATCCTCATTTCCTGTCTTCCCTAATAACCATCATTAAGTTATAGGTTTGTTGTGTGCCTCTGCTATTCCCTGTCAGTAATTGATTTCAGAAACTGGCAAGCTTTGATAATGTAAGAGTTACTTACTTGCTAATTAGCCAAGCAGGCATGTATTATAACGGTGGAATTTCAGCCATGATACACATAACGGTGAGTAAAGATGATAATATCATTTATGAGTTAGTCAACACAAGACAGTGCCACATACTCTAATTACCTGGAACTTACAGTATAAAAACAGAACTAATCAGCATGATCCTCTGACCTGTAATTTCTACTTTTATGCCTCTGTTACTCCAGTCAAAGATGTGAACCAACATCTTTCATTGTTATGCATATCAAACACCAAGGGTTATTTTCACTTAAAGTTTTAGAATGGGTGCATTACAATTCAGTCTGATATCTAATAAGACACTCTGGGCTGATATAATTATGGAACAGAACCAACCATGATAAATAAAAGGTGATGTTGTCTATGCATTACCAAAAATGTATCTTTGTGAACAAATAAATTGGTACCAACAGCAATGCCATCTTACTGTAGAATTAGAATACATGGACATGATCAGCTCAGCTCCCAAACTGCCATTCATCACATCAATTTCCCCTTATGTAACTCCAGTCAAAATTTTATGTTGGTCTACCTAGTAGATGCCCATGGTTTGATTTTATGTTTGTTCCTATCAATACAAATGCTGAGCTATGTTCCATTTTTACTGTTCTTTGTGATAGTTTTTGCAACTTTACTTCCCATCTTAAGGCAAGCCCCATTTTTACTATTCTTTGGTAGCAGAGCTGCTTGTTTCTAAGAACTTTGATACTATTTGGATCAAAGTTAAATGAGCACATAGATGACAAAAAAAGTTCAGATTGTAAAATGTTCATTTTGCTGCTAGTGCCCATTTTGAGTAATTGCTTAGAGGGATGATCCTGTGTGAGCTGGTGGAGTGATTTGTTTTCTACATAAAGCTCTTTAGTCAGGATGGTTTTCGTGAAATACACATGAAGCTTCACCAGCACCTGTGGGTGTGGGATCCATGTGACATGTGACATTGCATCCATGTCCACCTGGGATAATGATTTTGCAAGTACCCTGAGAGGCCCTTGAGTTTGCCGGAATGTCGATTAACTTCCGTTCCGGCAAATTTGGGTACTCCATATGTCCTATTTTCAGCAAAGGTCATGCTGAAATTTTCCGTGAATTTTAGCATGACTTTGCTAAAAATAGGACATATGGGGTACTTGTGACTAATGCATGGGACGGGGTATCTTAGTAGTTAATTAAGTAGGATCAAGTGCCCCGGCGTACTTGTGACTAATGCATGGCCGGGATAACTCCATCGGGCATACGATCGTCCTGCGTTTTGATGACATCCACGCTATGTTGAACCTTCATCCACTGCACTACACCTTCGTTCGGCTATTTTCGCTGAGTATGGAGATGCGGATCATTCGCGACAAGACCCCGGACATCGTGATAGTCGACCCCTTCTACATGCGTGCCAAGATCTTGGGCAGCGCTGGGGACCGGCAAGTCGTGAGTTCTTACCTCGAAGGTGTCATTCTGGCAAACCAAGATAAGGATAACTTCCTCGTGCCTTACTTTCCCGAGTAAGTCCTCCCCTCAACCGGCCCATAACATATGAATTCTTACATTTGGATCGTTTTTCTTTTAACATTCCGTGTTTTCTGCAGTGACACACGTTGCACGCTCATCCTCCTAAGCCCCAAATATTCCATGTCCATGTATTTCGACCCGGACCGTCAGTCGAACGTAGACTACACAAATGTCAAGAAGGTTCTTGATGATGTTCTCCCCGACTACGCCAAATCTGGAGGCACCTTCACCAGGCCTATTCGTAAGTACGGCAAGCACGTATTCTCCCACAATACGACGTTCTGCTGCGTCAAGCAGCCGCCTGGCGGTCAGAAGGGTGCCTACTACGCCATCCATCACATGCGGGCGATCGTACGGGACCATCATCAACTTCTTCTACCGAGTAAACTCAAAGATTGGGCAAAGAGCGTGTCGGCAATCCAGGACGCAGACCTCCGACAAGAATTCTTTCGCATCCAGTCGGAGTTTGCGAAAATCATCCATCAAGATGTCCTTCGTACCTCGGGGCAGTTCTACCTCAACAATCAACCATCCAACAGTGACATCGACACAATGCTACAAATGCAGGCTGACAACAACCGTTATTTCATGACTCCCACGATAGACGGCGGCTTCATCCACGCTCCGGTCCCTTGAGTCGAGTCGAAAGCAGTGATGCTGTGTCTAGTTCTGAAACATCGATTGGCTCATGGTGTAATTAAACTTTAATGAACTTGTAGTATGTCTCTTTGGTTTCGAGAGTCGTTCAACTTAGATGTAATCGATGCTATTAATGCCTTGCTTTTCTCTTCCGATCGTTCTGTTGCATACTTATATATTGCTTATGTATTGTTTGTGAATTGGTACTAACGTTTCGTTTGGCTAGTGCATAGCGATGCCGACGTATGTCGTGTACAAGGGTAAGGTTCCCGGAGTCTACGATGACTGGGAGGAGTGTCGGAGACAGGTTCACCGATTCAGCGGTAACAGTTACAAAGGGTACACCACTAGGGCCGAGGCCGAATCTAGATAGGCCCGCTATCTAGCGGGAGAGGGGAGGGAGCGTTGGAGGAACCGGATGAAGACGAGTTTCATCGTGATGATGCTCATCGTGATGACCGCAGCTCTCTTCTATGTGATGGTAGTTTAGATGATCGATATCGACTTGTAATGTGAAGACAAACTCGCTACTCGCGGTCTCGAGACTTGTAATATAATGTTCTATCTTTGTTCGGTCTTTTCAATTCGGAGACTAATATGATGAATTGTATTCGGAAACTAATATGATGAATTGTATTCAAAGACTAATATTCTATTGTATTCGATGAATCTGTTGTTGATGTGTGCTGTCTATATTTTGTCAAATTATACATTTTGTAACCTGTGCAAAAAACAGAAAATAAAAAAATATAAAAAAACCTAATATTCATACTAATGGCGCATCACATGACAGTGCGCCATTAGTATGACAGTGCAGTGATGCGCCATTAGTATGCCGCGGTTACTAATGGCGCATCCAGTGGTGGTGCGCCATTAGTATGCAAAAGCACCTGGATATACATGGCCCCTGAGAGGCATACTAATGGCGCACCCTGGCCTATACTAATGGCGCACCCGCGGTGCGCCATTAGTATACCAGATACTAATGGCGCACCAGGTGGTGCGCCATTAGTAAAAATTACTAATGGCGTGCTGTTAATGGTGCACCACAGATGCGCCATTAATGGCCATACTAGGTGCGCCATTAGTAGGTGTTTTTCTAGTAGTGCAACCTTACACGTACGCTTACGTGAGACCGGTTCCACCGACTGACATGCACTAGTTGCATAAGGTGGCTGGCGGATGTCTGTCTCTCCCACTTTAGTCGGATCGGATTCGATGAACAGGGTCCTTATGAAGGGTAAATAGAAATTGGCAATTCACGTTGTGGTTTTGGCGTAGGTAAGGAACGTTCTTGCTAGAAACCTATAGCAGCCACGTAAAAACTTGCAAAAACGATTAGAGGACGTCTAACTTGTTTTTGCAGCAACTGTTTTGTGATGTGATATGGCCAAAGGTTGTGATGAATGATGAATTATATATGTGATGTATGAGATTGATCACGTTCTTGTAATAGGAATCACGACTTGCATGTCGATGAGTATGACAACCGGCAGGAGCCATAGGAGTTGTCTTTATTTTTTGTATGACCTGTGTGTCATTGAGAAACGCCATGTAAATTACTTCACTTTATTGATAAACGTGTTAGCCATAGTAGTAGAAGTAATAGTTGGTGAGCAACTTCATGGGGACACGATGATGGAGATCATGGTGTCATGCCGGTGACAAGATGATCACGGAGCCCCAAGATGGAGATCAAAGGAGCTATATGATATTGGCCATATCATGTCACTATTATTTGATTGCATGTGATGTTTATCATGTTTTTGCATCTTGTTTACTTAGAACGATGGTAGTAAATAAGATGATCCCTCATAATAATTTCAAGAAAGTGTTCCCCCTAACTGTGCGCCGTTGCGACAGTTCGTTGTTTTGAAGCACCACGTGATGATCGGGTGTGATAGATTCCAACGTTCACATACAACGGGTGTCAGACAGATTTACACACACAATACACTTAGGTTGACTTGACGAGCCTAGCATGTACAGACATGGCCTCGGAACACAGAAGACCGAAAGGTCGAGCATGAGTCGTATAGAAGATACGATCAACATGAAGATGTTCACCGATGTTGACTAGTCCGTCTCACGTGATGATCGGACATGGCCTAGTCAACTCGGATCATGTTATACTTAGATGACTGGAGGGATGTCTATCTAAGTGGGAGTTCATTGAATAATTTGATTAGATGAACTTAATTATCATGAACTTAGTCTAAAATCTTTACAATATGTCTTGTAGATCAAATGGCCAACGTTGTCCCCAATTTCAACGCGTTCCTAGAGAAAACCAAGCTGAAAGACGATGGCAGAAACTATACGGACTAGGTCCGGAACCTGAGGATCATCCTCATAGCTGCCAAGAAAGATTATGTCCTAGAAGCACCGCTAGGTGACGCACCCGTCCCACAGAACCAAGACGTTATGAATGCTTGGCAGACACGTGCTGATGATTACTCCCTCGTTCAGTGCGGCATGCTTTACAGCTTAGAACCGGGGCTCCAAAAGCGTTTTGAGTGACACGGAGCATATGAGATGTTCGAAGACCTGAAAATGGTTTTCCAAGCTCATGCCCGGGTCGAGAGATATGAAGTCTCCGACAAGTTCTTCAGCTGTAAGATGGAGGAAAATAGTTCTATCAGTGAGCACATACTCAAAATGTCTGGGTTGCATAACCGCTTGACTCAGCTAGGAGTTAATCTCCTGGCTGACGCGGTCATTGACAGAATCCTTCAGTCGCTTCCACCAAGCAGAAGAGCTTTGTGATGAACTTCAATATGCAGGGGATGGAAAAGACCATTCCTGAAGTATTTGCAATGCTGAAATCAGCAGAGGTAGAAGTCAAAAAGGAACATCAAGTGTTGGTGGTGAATAAAACCACTAAGTTCAATAAAGGCAAGGGTAAGAAGAACTTCAAGAAGGACGGCAAGGGAGTTGCCGCGCCTGGTAAGCAAGCTGCCGGGAAGAAGCCAAAGAATGGACCCAAGCCCGAGACTGAGTGCTTTTATTGCAAGGGAAGTGGTCACTTGAAGCGGAACTGTCCCAAATACTTAGCGGACAAGAAGGCCGGCATCACAAAAGGTATATGTGATATACATGTAATTGATGTGTACCTTACCAGTACTCGTAGTAGCTCCTGGGTATTTGATACCGGTGCGGTTGCTCACATTTGTAACTCAAAGCAGGAGCTGCGGAATAAGCAGAGACTGGTGAAGGACGAGGTGACGATGCACGTCGGCAATGGTTCCAAGGTCGATGTTATCGCTGTCGGCACGCTACCTCTACATTTACCTACGGGATTAGTTTTAAACCTCAATAATTGTTATTTAGTGCCAGCTTTGAGCATGAACATTGTATCAGGATCTCGTTTAATACAAGATGGCTACTCATTTAAATCCGAGAATAATGGTTGTTCTATTTATATGAGAGATATGTTTTATGGTCATGCTCCGATGGTGAATGGTTTATTCTTAATGAATCTCGAGCGTAATGCTACACATATTCATAGTGTGAATACCAAAAGATGTAAGGTTGAGAATAATAGTCCCACATACTTGTGGCACTGCCGCCTTGGTCACATAGTTGTCAAACGCATGAAGAAGCTCCATGCAGATGGACTTTTAGAGTCTCTTGATTACGAATCATTTGACACGTGCGAACCATGCCTCATGGGTAAAATGACCAAGACTCCATTCTCAGGAACAATGGAGTGAGCAACCAACTTATTGGAAATCATACATACTGATGCGTGCGGTCCAATGAGTGTTGAGGCTCGCGGTGGCTATCATTATGTTCTCACCCTCACTGATGACTTGAGTAGATATGGGTACGTCTACGTAATGAAACACAAGTCTGAGACCTTTGAAAAGTTCAAGGAATTTCAGAGTGAGGTTGAGAATCAACGTGACAGGAAAATCAAGTTCTTGCGATCAGATCGTGGGGGAGAATACTTGAGTCACGAATTTGGCACACACTTAAGAAAATGTGGAATAGTTTCACAACTCACGCTGCCTGGAACACCTCAGCGTAATGGTGTGTCCGAGCATCTTAATCGCACTCTATTAGATATGGTGCGATCTATGATGTCTCTTACCGATTTACCGCTATCATTTTGGGGCTATGCTTTAGAGACTGCCGCATTCACTTTAAATAGGGCTCCATCGAAATCCGTTGAGACGACACCGTATGAATTATGGTTTGGGAAGAAACTTAAGCTGTCGTCTCTAAAAGTTTGGGGATGCGATGCTTATGTCAAGAAACTTCAACCTAAAAAGCTCGAACCCAAGTCGGAAAAATGCGTCTTCATAGGATACTGTCGGTGTCAAAACCGGCGGATCTCGGGTAGGGGGTCCCGAACTATGCGTCTAGGCCGGATGGTAACAGGAGGCAAGGAACACGATGTTTTACCCAGGTTCGGGCCCTCTTGATGGAGGTAAAACCCTACGTCCTGCTTGATTAATATTGATGATATGGGTAGTACAAGAGTAGATCTACCACGAGATCGAGGAGGCTAAACCCTAAAAGCTAGCCTATGGTATGATTGTTGTATGATGAAGTTGTCCTACGGACTAAAACCCTCCGGTTTATATAGACACCAGAGAGGGTTAGGGTTACACAAAGTCGGTTACAATGGTAGGAGATCTAAATATCCGCATCGCCAAGCTTGCCTTCCATGCCAAGGAAAGTCCCATCCAGACACGGGACGAAGTCTTCAATCTTGTATCTTCATAGTCCTGGAGTCCGGCTGAAGGTATAGTCCGGCTACCCGTACACCCCCTAATCCAGGACTCCCTCAGTAGCCCCCGAACCAGGCTTCAATGACGACGAGTCCGGCGCGCAGATTGTCTTCGGCATTGCAAGGCGGGTTCTTCTCCAAATTCCGTGTACCTGCTGAATAATGTCTGATTTTCATAATGTAGCGCACCTTGGCTTCCACGCCCAATAATGGCCATCTTCCGCGTGTCAAACGAATGCGAAAAGTTGGGGTGTTTTTACATTCACACCCCTAGCCGCATAAACGATCCACCTATTTAATGGGATGGGGATTCAGATCCAAACCACACCTTCTCCTCTCCGCGAGTAATCATCAGAGCGCCTCCAGCAAAGGTCCATTCCAACATGGCCAGCCATCGCAGCTCCTCCTCTCACCCTCCCAGTCCAAAACCTGGAGACTGGGAGAGGTGCTCCATCCTGCACAGTGAGCTAGTGTCGCTTCAGGCCAAGGGATTTCTCCCTCAGGCCTATATGGTCCCGGTCCGAGCTGGACTCGCCACCTATAATGGCGGAGAGCAAGCGGAGAGCACCCCCAATCCCTGCAGAGGAGAGCGGGTGTGCCTCGTCCCTTATCTAATAAGATGACTTGGATTTCCAATTCATCCGTTTCTCCGTGGGCTCTTGGAGTTCTACGGCCTCCAGCTGCACAATCTCACGCCCGGCTCTATATTGCATATCGCGGGCTTCGTCGCCCTTTGCGAGCTATTCTTGGGTGTTGAGGCTCATTTCGCGCTGTGGAAGAGGTTATTCTGCCTGGTGCCCCGCTCTCAAGAGGGGTCTATATATCAAGTGGGCGGAGCCGAAGTGTGGCGTATCGTCGAGACCGGATATCTATCCGGAACCCCAAAGAAGGCGTCTGAGGACTGGCCTTCGGAATGGTTCTATATAGATGATGTCCTGCTGCCGGATCCTATCCGGGCCGGTCTCCCCGAATTCAATAGTGCTCCCTTAAAGAAACGCCTAAGCTGGCGTCCGCGGAGCTCTCAGAAAGAAGGCGACAGGGACGTCCTTCGCCTGATGGGCCGGATAAGACTATTGGCTCATTCTGGACTAACCATGATTGGAGTCATGGCCGCATGCATTATGCGGGGGGTTCAGCCGCTTCAATATAGAGGCCACCCCATGTGGGATTTTAACTGGGAGGATGACGCCACCCGTTATGGTTGTAAGGGGCCAGCCTCAGATGCCGCTCTAGTAAAGATCTTATCCTCTTTGTACAAGGGAGAAGAGGAGGAATTCCTTCGCGTCAACCCGCAGGGCGGATTTACAATGTACAACCCTCCGAGTTGGGTAAGTGGACAATTGTGCTTGCCCATCCGTTTTATATTCCCATGATTAAATATGTAGTCTAACGACTTCAACGCAGGAACTGCGTCAGGAAGTAAAGGATATAAACAGCCGTCCCCCACAGCCCGAGGATCCAGAACGGTCCCTTGATCCGGACTCCGAAGAGGATCCGGACATATCGGTGGAGCTGATCGACGGGGTGTTTCATCAGCTAAGCAAGGACAACACCTTGGTGGCCATTACGGTTGATTACCCAGGGTTAATTTCGGCCTCCCAGGTAACAGAGAGCGGAGTTTCATCCCCTTGAGAAGGAATCCATTCTCACGCATTTCAGTTTTCCTGACAACGACCGTGTTTTGCAGGGGAGGTTTCCGAGGCGGGAGGCCGAACCTGCGGCGGCTAGCCAACGAGGGGCCGGAGGGCCCCGTGGGGTAAAAAGGAATGTAGTCCGGACTGAGACGCCGGCGCAAAGGTATAGCACACCCTCTTTTTCCCTGGTGTTATTTCTTCAGGGCATATTAACATTCGTGCTATCTTCAGGACAAAGAGACCTCGCCGGACTACATCCGGAGAGGTTGCCAATCGCGCCTCCACCAGCCAGATTCCAACGCCTGGCCCGGAAGCGGAAACAAACACAAGGCGCGCACCGGACGCTCCTCCGACAGAGGATGCGGACAGGCTGTCTGCCACCAATTCCGAGGTGGAGAGTGCCATGAACCACAGGCGTCGCCGGAGAGTTCTTCGTGACGCTTGTTTCTCCCAAGAGGCTTTAGATGCCTTCAATTCGGGAGATGCGTACCTCCGTGCCGCTCAAAATGGTATAGCCAGAGCCACGGAGCAATATGTAAAAGACATACGGGTAAGATAATTTTTGGCAAATATATATATATACCACCAGTAGCCCCCGAGACTTGAAACAGTTAGAATAACTAATTTAAGGATCATTTGTTATGCAGGTTCTCATAGAGAAGAATACCGTACTGTCCCAGGAGCTGGAAGAGTGCAAAGCCCAACTGGAGGCCGCACTAGCCGCAGCAGGGGAGCCCAAAGAGACCCCCTCTGGTAAGATACACTTCGAAATATTAGTATCTTGCGAAGTGCGGCGTGGGTGTAAATCTGGCAACTCATATTGCAGATGGCGCCGGACTGGATCCGGAGAGGCAACAACTCTTACACCGGCTAAAGGCCGGTGAGAGTATGCTGACAAGGGTGAGGCGGGAGAAGAATGATCTTCAGGATGCCAACACCAAGCTGGACGTTGAACTTAGAGATGTTCGTGGCCAGCTGTCGGACTCCACTAAGGAGAATCAACGGCTTTGACGCGACATATTTAGTAAGTGCTTAAGCAAATCTTTGAAAGAAAAGAGTCCGGCGAGGAAGTCGACTAACAGAGTAATGTCTGTAGGTATGCTAACGGGTCGTCCTGCAGAGGGGATGCCCGGTTCTATGGGTGACCTTCTTCCCGAGCTCTTGCAACTGCACGAGCGAGTTCGGCAGGCGATGCGAGGCGTTTCCCAAGCCTTATGGCCTTCCCACTCCATTCCCGAGGGCCATGGAGAGCTTTCGGAGAAGCTTAAGGGAGCTCGGCGGCGCTTCCGGTTGTGGAAGATATCGGCCTGCCGACAAGGCGCTAGGGAGTCCTAGGCCATGGTGAAGACGCGGTACACGAAGTCTGACCCAAACCACATGGCCGAGGTCGGACCTGTGGGGCCTGACGGGAAGGAGATCCCTGTAAGCTTAGTGTACGGCCAAGTAGAATTGGCCGCCAAGTATTCCCAGTAGGACTGTAAGTTAGACAGCCTGTTAGATGGTATTGAAGAGGAATACAATCAGTCAGAGTGACTATGTAATTTTTAATTGACATGTGTAATGCCTTCTAGCCGGATTGTAGATCGTTTGTCGTTGCCGACCTTTTCGCTTCAACCTCAGGACCTGACGGTCCGGAGTGTGTCCGAATACCCTACCGGTTATGTAAGAACCGGGGTATGCATGGACACCAGGCGTAGGGTTCATTAGTGCTTTATCAGACAAGTGCCCCACTAGTTATCTTATATTACATGGTTAGTAAGAAACATCTTCCAGAGAGAATAGTTCCGTTAGGGGTTCCTTTCTCTGGGAGGCATGCCCTAAAGTGCATGTCCGGACTGCAGACGCAGGAAAATCATCTAGGGGCATATATATAAATAAGTAAAAAGGTCATCTTTTAGTTCACCGACCGAATATTCCCTTAAGAACGCTAGCTTTCGGCTTCACTCAGTCTGAGGTACACATCCGGCTGATCCGGCAGTAACAATCGCAGAGGTGCTCCCTTTACCACCTAGCCGAACAATCGGGAACGTAGGGGTAAGCACAGGAGCCAGGCAACCCAGCTTGGCCAAAACTTAAGTCATATCAATGCATATAATGGTGAAGAAAAGGTACATGCGGAAGTTTGACACATGTGGTGGGCATGAAGCTCGTATAAATAAGCTTCGGTTAAAGAAGCCCCCAGGTTTAAGGAGCACGAGTAGCACGTCACTTGAGGAGCCTTTAAGGGCTATAAAAGAAAAAAGGGGGGAGGAGAGAAATGTAAGACAGAAAATGTAAAAAATGGACAGAGGAAGGAGACAAACACAGAGTCCGGCGCTAGGCATAGAATCTTCGGAGACGTGCTGCGTTCCATGGGTTCGGCTCGAGTTGGTTATCCAACGCATCTCGCAGGCGGTATGCTCCACCAGTCAGGACTTGGTCGATTATGAAGGGACCTTCCCACTTGGGCTTCAGCTTGTCCTTTTTCTTGTCCGGCAGGCGTAGAACTAATTCGCCAACGTTGTAGTTTTTGGCCCGCACTTCTCTGCTTTGATATCTTCGAGCCTGCTGTTGATAGAATGCGGAATGGGCTTTTGCCATGTCGCGCTCCTCCTCTAAGGCGTCCAAACTGTCCTGCCGATCGAGCTCGGCTTCCCTGTCTTCGTACATGCGCACTCGAGGTGAGTCATGAATTATGTCGCAGGGCAAGACTGCCTCTGCGCCGTACACCATAAAAAATGGTGTGTATCCGGTTGTGCGATTCGGTGTGGTCCGCAGCCGCCAGAGTATGGAGTCAAGCTCCTCTACCCAGTGCATGTTAGATTCCTTGAGGGACCGCACTAATCTGGGTTTGATGCCGCTCATGATGAGACCATTTGCACGTTTGACCTGACCATTAGTTTGTGGGTGATAGACGGAAGCATAATCGAGCTTGATGCCCATGTTTTTGCACCAGAGCTTTACCTCATCGACCGTAAAGTTCGTGCCGTTATCGGTGATGATGTTGTGGGGGACTCCATAACGGTGTACGACCCCGGATATAAAGTCTATCACATGTCCGGGTTCGGCCGTCTTAACAGGCTTGCCTTCTATCCATTTGGTGAACTTATCCACCATGACCAGTAAGTATTTTTTCTTGTGGGTTCCGCCTTTAAGGGGTCCCACCATGTCAAGCCCTAGACCGTGAAAGGATAAGTGATGGGGATAGTTTGGAGGGCGATGGGGATATTTTGGTTTGCAAAAAGCTGGCAACCGGCGCATCATTGGACCAAGTCCTGAGCGTCCGCCCGGGCCGTCGGCCAATAAAAGCCTGTACGGAAAGCCTTGCTTACAAGGGACCGGGATGCGGCGTGATGGCCACCGAGTCCGGCATGAATTTCAGCCAGCAGGTTCCGCCGTTCCTCTTCGGAGATGCACCTTTGAAGGACTCCGGTAGTACTTTTCTTATAAAGTTCTCCCTCATGGACTTTATAGGCTTTAGCTCGCCGCACTATACAGCGTGCCTTGTTTTGGTCCTCTAGGAGTTCCTGCTTAGTAAAGTAGGCTAGGAATGGCTCTGTCCACGGGGCAATAACGGCCATTAGTACGTGGGTTGAGGTTGTGATTTCATTGGCAGAGCCTCCGATTATGTCAGATTGTTCGGCGTCAGACAGTGCGGTTGGGTCCGGGCTAATATTGCCATGTTCCCCTTCCCATACTACGGATGGCTTGAACAGCCTTTCCAGGAAGATGTTGGGGGGGATCGCATCGCGTTTTGCGCCGATGCGTGCCCGGACGTCTGCCGCCTGATTGTTTTCTCGGGCTATATGGTGAAATTCGAGCCCCTCAAACCGAGCAGACATTTTGACGACGGCGTTGCGGTAATCTGCCATTTTTGGATCCTTGGCATTGAAGTCTCATTTATTTGGGATATCGCGAGGTTTGAATCCCCGCGCACCTCTAGGCGTTGAATGCCCATGGATACTGCCATCCGGAGACTATGTAAAAGGGCCTCGTATTCGGCTGCATTGTTGGAGTCCGTGTACATAATCTGGAGTACATATTGAACTATGTCTCCTGCGGGGGACGTCAAAATGACGCCGGCCCCAAGTCCGGCCAACAATGTGGAACCGTCGAAGTGCATGATCCAGTTTGAACATGTGACGTACTCTTTAGGGAGTTCGGCCTCCGTCCATTCTGCGATGAAGTCAGCCGAAACTTGCGACTTGATAGCTCACCGTGGCCTATAAGTTATGTCGAACGGGAGGAGCTCGATGGCCCATTTTGCAATCCGGCCCGTTGCGTCACGGTTGTTTATAATATCGTTGAGTGGTACTTCTGATGCTACTATGATTGAACACTCTTGAAAGTAGTGTCGTAGCTTCCGGGATGCCATGAATACCGCATATGCAATCTTTTGATAATGTGGGTACCATGATTTGCATGGGGTGAGGACAGTGGACACATAGTAAACCGGCTTTTGAAGGGGGAATTTGTGTCCGTCCGTTTCCCGTTCGACGACGAGTACTGCGCTGACAACTTGATGGGTTGCTGCAATGTACAATAGCATTGGTTCCCGATGTTTGGCACGGCCAGGACGGGGTTTGTTGCCAATATGGCTTTTATTTCCTCGAGTCCGGCCGTGGCGGCATCCGTCCACTCGAAGTGTTCGGTGCGCCGAAGGAGGCGATAGAGGGGTAGCGCCTTTTCTCCCAACCGGGAGATAAAGCGGCTTAGAGCCGCCATGCATCCGGTTAATTTTTCTATTTGTTTGAGGTCCTTTGGGATATCCAATTGTGACAAAACTCGAATCTTGGATGGATTTTCTTCGATTCCTCTACCGGATACAATGAAGCCCAAGAGCTTTCCGGCTGGAACGCCGAAAACGCATTTTTCTGGATTTAGCTTGATGTCATATGCTCGGAGGTTGTCAAATGTAATCCTCAAGTCATCTACTAGAGATTCGACATGTTTTGTTTTTACGACCACATCATCCACGTATGCCTCTACTGTTTTGCTGATCTGGTTTGCCAGACATGTCTGAATCATGCGCTGATATGTTGCGCCAGCGTTTTTGAGCCCGAAAGGCATTATGTTGAAGCGGAATGGGCCGTATGGGGTGATGAATGCCGTTGCGGCTTGGTCTAACTCGGCCATCTTGATTTGATGGTAACCGGAGTATGTGTCGAGGAAGCACAACGAATCGTGTCATGTAGTGGCGTCGATAATTTGATCAATGCAGGGGAGGGGGAAGGGATCCTTTGGGCAAGCCTTGTTAAGGTCTTTGAAGTCAATGCACAGGAGCCAGGATTTGCCCTTCTTTGGTAACATCACCAAGTTTGCTAGCCAGTCCGGATGTTTTATATCTCTGATGAATTTGGCCTCCAATAGTTTGGCTAGCTCCTCTCCCATTGCCTGTCTCTTGGGCTCAGAGAAACACCGAAGGGCTTGTTTGACGGGTTTGAATCCTTTTAGGATATTCAAGCTGTGTTCGGCCAGCCTGCATGGGATTCCTGGCATGTCTGAAGGGTGCCAGGCAAAAATGTCCCAGTTCTCCCGTAGGAATTCTCACAGTGCGGCGTCTACATCGGGGTTTAATCGTGCCCTGATGGAAGCTGTTTTATTGGGGTCCGTTGGATGGACCTGGAATTTGACTATTTCATCCGCTGGTTTAAAAGAGGTGGACTTGGATCTTCTGTCGAGTATCACATCGTCCCTGTTTACCGTGGAGCACAGCATAGTCAGTTCCTCGGCCGCTAGGGCTTCGGACAGTGCCTCAAGGGCCAATGCCGCTGTCTTGTTTTCGGCGCGAAGTGCTATGTACGGATCACTAGAGAGAGTGATGATTCCGTTCGGCCCAGGCATCTTGAGCTTCATGTACCCGTAATGGGGTATTGCTTGGAAGATTCTAAACGCTTCCCGCCCCAGCAGAGCGTGGTATCCGCTACTGAACGGGGCCACTTGGAATGTGACCTCTTCGGACCTATAATTATCCGGCGTGCCGGACACCACATCTAGTGTGATTTTTCCTGCACAGCGCGCTTCTCGACTGGGGATTATTCCTCTAAAGGTTGTGCTGATTCGCTCAATGCGGTTCCAGTCTATTTCCATTTTTTGAAGGGTTTCCTCATAAATGAGGTTCAATCCGCTGCCTCCGTCCATGAGTACCTTGGTGAGGCGAAAGCCGTCCACTATAGGACTGAGTACCAATGCGGCTGGTGCTCGAGCTGTTCGAAATTTAGGTTCATCACTGGCATTAAAAGTAATAGCCGTGTCACTCCATGGGTTTATTGTTGCTACTTGATAGACTTCGGCGAGGTTGTGGAGTGTTCTTTTTTGCATATTATTTGATGCAGAAGTCTCGAAGACTGTTAAGACTGTACTGGAGTGCCTGAGGTGGCTTTCTGCGGCCTCCGGAATTAGGAGAACTTCACCCCTTTTGGCCACCTACCGGAGTATCCAACATGCTCTGAGGCTATGAGTTGGTGTGGCGTCCTCTGTACTATGAATTTTAGAGGGTACATTAAGCCATCCCTCCAGTACGGTTCCATGCCCTGTAGAGGGTTTTGGTTTTTTGGTTTTTAACCCAGGTGTCTGATGATGATGCACCCTTTTATTTCGGAGGAGGTTTCTATTCAGGGCCGGATTGTCCCAAAATTTAGTTTCGGTTTTTCGGGCGCTTTCCATCGCACAGTACTTTTGTACTATGGACACCAAGTCAGCGAAGCGTGTAAGATCACGATGACCTGTGGCGTTGAGGACTCCCTTGTCCGTGCAATTATTGCAGAAGATTGAGATTGCGTCTTCCTCGCGGCAGTCCTTTATCCTGTTCATAACCAGGAGGAACCTTGCCCAGTAATGATGTACTGTTTCTTCGGGCTTTTGCCTGATTTGGGATAGATCGCTTATGCTCGGGTGGGTGGGTGGAATTAAGTCCGGAACTTGACCCAATCTAAGACTCAGAGGCCAAGGAGTTTCCGAACTCTGAAGTTTGGATTCTTGGATGTTGTCCAGTGAATCTAGCCCGTTGCCTGATTCTAAGTTCAGGTCTTAGGTTACATCCTCCCCTCCGCGGGTATCCGGCTTGGAGGGATCGGGAATCCGGACATAGCTAGTCCTTAAGATAGATGAAGAGTCGCCGCATTGTGCCTCTACCACGGCAACGTGATGGGTGACTTGGGGAGAATTAATTTCTCTTAGATCGGGTTTAAGCCCAATCTGGTCATAATCCGTAGTGACCCCCAAGGCGGCGATGCGATCCAAGAGCTTGTTTACGGAAGAGAGCTCCATTTGATCTAACTGCTCGGCGAGTTCCGAGCTGACGTGAAGATTGCTTTGGATGACCCAAGAGGTCACCGTCGGTGCAATGGCCGAACAAGCGGTCATGAGAAATGTCAGGACCCCGACTCAGTACCACATCGATCTAGCATGTAACACATCATATCACTTTGCGGCCTCATGCACGGTATCCCCACGGGTGTCGCCTTACCTTTCCCCCGGGACCGTTTGCGCATTTTGGCACACGTATATGACAGTGTCGCTAGCATCCACATGATAAGGAGCCCGGGCTGACATGGCTAGTCGTAAACCCAAAGTGGCACAGACTTACAGGGACAGGCATCCATGACCCAGCATCGAACGTGTCGGTCATCAGCGAGTGAATCCAGGCTGTAGCACTGGGCTAGCAGGACTCCGGTGAACCGGGCTGTAGCGGGCTAACAGGACTCCGGTAATCATCGCGTGACATTTCCCCGAAGGGACAAACACAGGAACGAAGAAGGACACATGCCGGCCAGCCTAAGTGTTCCGGAGCAGTAGCAAGCTACCATGGCTCAGTGAAACACTAGGAGACATTTCCCCGTAAGAGAGGCTACTAAAGATAAACAACTAGATGGTCAGATCCCACACATACCAAGCATTTCAATAACATACACACAATATGCTCGATATGTGCAAATACAACATGGCATCACAACATGACTCTACGACTCAAGTAATTTATTCAATAGGCTCCGAGGAGCGAGATATTACAAACATGGGTCTCATGACCCAACAATCAGAGCATACAAATCAAAGCACAAGCGGAAGCTATCATGTCTGCGTACAGACATCTATAACTGAAAAGGGCTGAGAAGCCTGACTATCTACCAGATCCTGCCGGGGCACAAGATCGTAGCTGAGGTAACAAGCTAAACGTCAAAGTCCACGTGGAACTACTAGTGAGACTGAAGTCTCTCTGCAAAAACATAAAATAGGCAAACGTGAGTACAAATGTACCCAGCAAGACTTACATCAGAACTAACTACATATGCATCATTTTCAACAAGGGGATGGTGGGGTTTAACTGCAGCAAGCCAGCTTTGACTCGGTGGCTATCCTAAACTACGACTGCAAGCAACTCTTTTGAGGTGGCGCACACGAGTCCACATATTCACCATATCAATACACCACTATGGATCCGCTCCCGTCTACCTACGAGAACGCCATCCATAGCACTCACACTTATCTTGCGTATTTTAGAGTATCCACTTTCACTTGTCTATGAACTGATATAAGCAATCCAGAAGTCCTTTTCCGCGGACACGGCTATTCGAATAGATGATGTTAACCCTGCAGGGGTGTACTTCTTCACACACGCTCTCACCACTTATCGCCGTTTACACGACATGTACTCGGCAACCTTCAAGCGGAAGCCCAACGTGGGTGTCGGCCACGGCCTGCCTAAACACTCAAGTCTCTAGTCCAGGTTTATCGCCTATTCGGGTTCCATCCATGAGGAGATCCGGCCGGAGTTTCGCTCACAGCCCCAAACGATGTGAACAGGGTTCCCGAGACACCAAACGGGCGCCCGGTACACCGTGCCACATGCCTACCGCATCACAGCCCACCCCTCCGGTCAGCGCTGCCCACGGCCTCCAGCATACTACAAACACCAGAAACTACTTGCAACTCCTGGACAGAGGACAAGGGTGATCAAGAAGCCGAGAGGGTCCATTGGTTTCGGGCCCAATGCGTGGTAGTAGCTGAATCATGGATCACAAACACAGAACTCAGTTCCTGAGGACGGCTGCAATGAGACAACCCACCATGTACTCCTACATGGCCTCTCACCGCTACCTTTACCAAATCGTATTCACACACTTAGCTCACACACAGTAGGACAGGTTCACACGCCTCTGATTCATCCCCGATGAATCAGACCCGACTCAACTCTAAGCAGTAGCAGGCATGACAAACAAACATAAATGAGTAGGCACATCAGGGCTCAAACAACTCCTACTCATGCTAGTGGGTTTCATCTATTTACTGTGGAATGACAGGTCATGCAGAGGATAAAGGGGTTCAGCTACCGCAGCAAGTAACAGATGAATCGTTGTTGCCCTAATGCATTAAAAGAGAGCAGGAGCGAGAGAGTAGGATTGTATCGAAATGGACAAGGGGGTTTTGCTTGCCTGGCACTTCTGAAGATAACATTGAGTCTTCATCAGTGTCAACGGTCACATCATCGGTATCACGTCTATCGAGAGGGGACAAATACCGGCAACACAGAAGGGAACACAATCAATGCAATGCACAATATGATGCATGATCATGACATGGCAAAATGAATGTGTTTTGGGCTAATGCAACTAGCAACAGATTAAATGAAGTTGGTTTGAATACAAGATTCAAATTCAAACTCCATATGTGATTATTCAAATGCCATTCACTTCATTTGTCCTAAACAGTAGTGATAAGTTGTTCTAACATGCATGAAAATGGTACAGATGGATTCCTTGAATTTTTCTGATAATTTTTCATATATAAATTATTTAATTTGGAGTTACGGTTGAATTTCTATGAATTTTAGAAGTTTTAGGCATTTTTTGGAATTTTCAGAATTAAATTAAATCCAGAAAACATTACTGCGTCAGCATGACGTTGGCATGACGTCAGCAAGTCAACAGGGGCCGGCTCGGGTCAAACCTGACCAGTGGGGCCCACTAGTCAGTGACTACGGCTAATCCTAATATAATTTAAACCTAACCTAGTTTAATTAGTCGGCCCGGGCCCGCATGTCAGTGAGTCAGTGGCTTAATTAAACTTAGTTATTAATTTAACCAAAGGTTAGCAGGGGACGGGCCCACACGTCAGTGACCCAGGGGGGTCAAATCCCTGGTCAACCCGGCTAATCCACCGGCGTCTAACCGCCGGCAACGACCAGACGCGGCGGTGGCTCGCCGGAATGGCTGCTCCGGCGCCCATTCGACGTGCGGAGGGGTTCTACAGGGAGCTCGATCTCGTGCGCATCCAATGGAGCAAGCCAGAGGAGTTGGGGTTGGCTGTGGCGTCGGCAGCGGCGAGGGAGGCGGCGGCCGGAGTTCGGGCGAGGTCGGGGTTGGCGTTAGGGGGCACGGGAGGGGAAGCTAGTGTGTGTGTTAGGTTCCTGGTGAGGTGTGGAGCATGTTGCCGTGCTCGGTAGCTAGCTCCGGTGGCTCTGGCCTTGTCCGCGTCATCGCCGGCGGCGAGGAGCTCACGGCCCCGGTGGAAAGGGCGGCTAGCGTGCGGGAACGAGCGCGGGGAGGAGGGGAAATGGAAGAGGAGCTCACATAGACCCTGTAGAGGTGGACGGCGAGCTTGAGGGAGGCCGGACGGCGACGAATTTGACGACGGCGATCCTCGGTGGCCGAGGAGGGGAAAAAGCGTCGGGG
>NC_041392.1:93823132-93845020 GCF_002162155.2 Triticum dicoccoides | reverse complement strand
GTTGGCGACGAGGTGCAGGAGCTCGGGAGCACGTCGGGGAGGAGAGGGGGTGGTGGTGGCCGCGAGGGAGCTCGTCGGTGGCGGCGGCTCCGTTCGGTCCGGGCGAGAGAGAGGGAGCAGAGGAGAGAGGGGATGCAGTGGGGGAGGAAGAGGAGCGAGGGGACACGAGGCCTCGTCGTGGCGTCGCTAGGGAGGCCGGGGGGGAAGCAGGAGGTGGCCGGGAAGCAGGAGGTGGCCGGGGCGCGTGGCCGCGCGCGCCGGGCGCGTGCCCGTCCTCCTGGCAGGGAGGAAGACGACAGGGGAGGGAGTGGAGATGGGCTGGGCCGGCTGGGCCGCGCTGGAGGAGCTGGGCCAGGTAAGTGGGCTGAGGTGAGCGCCAGGTAGTCCTCTGCTCGGTTTTATTATTTTTTTCTGTTCTGTTTATTTATTTAATTTATTTTGCCACTGTTTTTGAATTTAAAATAATTCAAACAATGCCAAAAACTCCTCTGAATATTTTATATTGCTAGATGGACTTTTCCAAAAGCTTATAAAATATTTCAGGGTATTTGGAAATATATTCTATACAAATTATGAATATAGTTCCAAATGCAAATAAAGTAATGATTTAAATTCAGTGCTCAAAATATTCCTCAAAAATGTTCATTATTTTTGGTTTGGTACAAAACCCTTGCCAAAATATAACCAACATTATTTAAGGCCATTTTGAAAACATTGAATGCATTTTCCAGGGTTCTTTGCCCCTCTTTTATTTAAGTTTTTGAGGCTTCCAAAATTCCTCAGTTCAAGTTTCAGAAATTTAAATATGATGCCTGGATGAAGATGCAACTATTTACAAACAATATTCTAGGGCTGTGACAACTCACCCCCACTAAACAAGAATCTCGTCTCGAGATTCAAGCGTAGGGTAGGATGAAGGGGAAACGCAAACTAGTACAATCTTCACGATCCAGGTTGTACTTCAAATGAACGTTGATTTGAACACCATCTTTGTCTTGTCGTTTTGCTCTGAGAACTCCAGCTAATCATGACAAGAAGAGGAAAGGAAAACTCTAGAGGGGTCGATCTTCTCGAAGATCGAACAACTCACGGAATGAGACATAGGACCATTTCTCGGGTTGAGACACGAGATACACATCGAGAGGGGTGGAAGAAACGGATGATGAAGGTTCACTAGGTGGACAACAATTCCACACTTAAGAAGGTGATGATCGGTTGTCAACATAGCGAGGAGTTGAATTGCCATGATACCACGACGAAACATCCTGGAGGAGGGTGATTCGTAGAGTATTATCTTAAGTGGCAAAAAGAATTACCTTTGATATAGAGATCGTTGAGACTCTCTATATCAGCCGAAGGCAAATCACAGCAATCGATTGGCGGGGGTCGGTAGAATGGCATACTCGGACTTGGATGATGTGGATTACCTTGTTGAAGACAACGTAATGGATGATTTTGCTTATCACCGGAAATGGAAGAGACCCATGGTAGAATGGCACAATGGCGGTGCAAGCTGGGAACAGAATGCAAATGCTGGGAATGATTCTGGTAACTGGGGAAGAACCCAACAATAGAGAGTGAATTCACTGTTTGAAGAGGTCATAGCATTGCCGAGGAAACTGAGAGCAAACCCAGTTAGTGCCGATGATAACACGTAACGCTTGTGCGTGCTCTCAAGAACTTGAGCATTTCCACATTCATCAAGGTTTTACCAACATCCGTGTCAAGGATCCTGGCAACACAACTTGCTACCATGATGAATGATGATGGATGATGCAGATGCAAAGGAGGATAACACTTTCTCAGATTTCACCTTAGCGAGCCAAGGAGCAAAATCTGGACGATCGACCGAGAGACATTTAGCACTCCGCTTCTAATTTTCTCCTTGATGTGCTAGCGTAACCCATTCATAGATATGGTTTGATATCTAGAACATCAAGTAAAAAGGTCGGACTTCGGGAGCAATAGAATCCATAAGGAACAGTTACGGAGGTAAATCCTACGAAATCCTTATGGGGAGGTGGCCAACTTCTTCAATCAAGATACTACAATAATAGGTCTTTCGGCTGGGTGGGGCTGGCCACGACATCCACTTTACCATTTATCGAGGAACCAATATTATAGTTCTTGGGGAAATGTTCCAACCATCATATCTCCCTGAGATTCAGATCTGGTTGGTGTCAGAATATTCCAGACCCATCGAGTCTAGGAAGAAAAATGAAAGTTTGCAACACAAATCGACGAGATGACGTTGCGGGATTCTCGGGAGATGAACTACGATAGCAAGCTCCAAAACATGAGCTGGTTCTGCTACAAACATGTGAACATGTTGTCCAAGACAAGCATGACCACAAAGTAGTCTTATAATAAAACACTACCGAGTTCAGGAGGGGGAACCATCATTAATGACATCGAAGTCTCCACGCGTGGAAGTCCAAAGAGTTCACCTTGGACAGACTCCTTTATCTTTGAACAACTCAATCAGTGGCTTGGTGTGCTCGGAACACATATGGAATGAAGGTTGCAAGTCTCCAGACCACAGAATACTTCGCACGTATGCATGACTGACTTGGGATGATTCCAGAGGAAGCAAAACTAACTTTCTCAAATTCACGGCGGCAACTTTCACCAAATGCACGTGTATAAAAGGAAGTCACTCCTTTCATCAAACAAATACTTCATGAGTTAGCATGAAGAAAATGCTTTCAAAAGTTTCCAACACTAGCTTAATGTCCAACAAAATCATGGAGGAGATAAGGATGTTGTCAATGGGCTCAATAACAATTCATCTGCGTTTCCTTTTAAAAGGAATTCCATAGTTAAGTGAACATGTGATAGCATTGGTCAGGCCAAAGATGTAATGGTGTATGCTCGAGGGATCAACCACGAATAAGACAACATTACGAGCATCATTGGTACTGATTTGATTTGACGATAGCCCACACTCAAATCAAAGGATTGATAAGACAATAGGTCCAGCAACTGATCACAGGGACCAATCGATGAAGATATCATCTTTCTTCAACACACACTACACAAGATTATCCCTTTGGAACGAACTAAGTCAGGCAAGCTTTTATCCTCCAACTCTCCAAGTTGTTGTCTAGCTTAACCAACTAGCTCAGGGTATCCAACACGGATTCTTGGAGAAGGGGTGGTTTACAGGAATAAACCAACTTGATCACGAACTCAACATAGCGGTCAGGTGACAACCTGGTAATACTTCTGAGAAGATATTCAGAAAATCACGAACCACCGGTATGTTACTAAGCTCGAGAACAATCTCGCTTTTGAGGGCAAGACGATATGATCAAATGAGTGAGGACTTGACAAGATCCTAACTCATCAATCGAAGGGTGCACCGAAATAAGGACTAGGTAGCACGATCAGTCTTAGAAGGATGATTCAAAAACCAACACGCTAAGAATGAGGTTATCGTCCATTTAACTACCAAGCAACGAGGGTGCTGGGAGTATTGATTTCACACATCACAATTCATTTGTCGGTATTCCGGTTGCATCAACACGAGGGCCGAGGAATGACTAATGATGGTGAGAAGTATCACTACGTCAAAATTCATGAGAGTTGGTGCAGTTCTCATGACAATTCTGACATAAAGGGGGTAATACTCCAAGGTAGAACAGAACCAAAAGCTGGATTGGCATTTGATCTGCGAAATACAACTACTTTGACCCAATCCTAGATATGGATGAGGTACTGGAGTTTGTTTCTCCAAGTCATTCAGGACAGAATGGCTTGACGGACCACAAGGGTAATAGGCATCGATAAACGAACGCACGCATACTCTTGACTATCAATTGATAGGCGAGGGTCAGAAACAACTAAGATGGGACAACTCAAAAGAACATATGATTTTCTGAGTTGTGGATGCATGGATTAGCATGTCGAACAAAGTTCAACATATTTCTTCCGGATAACCCATGCAGAAAGGTAGAACTGGCAGAGTCACGATTTATGAATGGAGAACTCATCGAGAGCACTCTTGTTGTCATCTTTTGGTTCAGAAGAACCCCTGCCAAGAATGGTTCATGGTAATTGGAAGAAGGATATACCACGGACCTCGAGGACTATCGCAAAGGTTACTAATATACTAAAGGAACTAGCAACACTATCAACATGATGTAAGTAGGGTGAATATCGGGTTTAAGAACCCAGGAATAGAATACCTACTAACTAAATGGCATCACAGGATGCTTTTGAGAATAAAGGCCAGAATCATCACACTAGGACACAAATCATGGCTAGACCACTAGATGATCCCCTGAGACACCTAGGTCATAATAATATTTCCAACATATATGTCAAGGTAACGGAGTACCTCAACTCACTGATTAGTGTGGTTAATCTGGCCCATGGGAACATTGAAACGGGAAGAAAGGATTTGCAAATGCATCAAACTACTTAGAAACCTGGGATGACTCGGACAGCATAACGGCTGTAAATGCTCAGAAAAGATTTGAGACATTCACAAAAATGGTGGCATAACCACTCAGAAGCACAATATCAAGATTTCGAGATCAACAATTAACATACAGAAGTAGTAGAAACTGAAACGAGGCTTAAGTCCAACAATCTATAAGTCTACGGATTAGTAACACGTGATCCTGATAGAAAGAAGAGATAGCCTAGTTCTTAATCCCCGCAGGAAAGATAGGATGACTCAGATCAGAAGGCATAAGGTATAAGGAGTAAAAAGAGCCTTACGTTCCATCCCACAATCAATTCCCTTATATAACTAAAGAATTTCTAGACTCAACTTCGACCAGTTTGGCTTGGTAATCCTACAGGCAGTCAAGCTCTGATACCAACGCTGTCAGGACCCCGACTCAGTACCACATCGATCTAGCATGTAACACATCATATCACTTTGCGGCCTCACGCACGGTATCCCCACGGGTGTCGCCTTACCTTTCCCCCGGGACCGTTTGCGCCTTTTGGCACACGTATATGACAGTGTCGCTAGCATCCATATGATAAGGAGCCCGGGCTGACATGGCTAGTCGTAAACCCAAAGTGGCACAGACTTACAGGGACAGGCATCCATGACCCAGCATCGAACGTGTCGGTCATCAGCGAGTGAATCCAGGCTGTAGCACTGGGCTAGCAGGACTCCAGTGAACCGGGCTGTAGCGGGCTAACAGGACTCCGGTAATCATCGCGTGACATTTCCCCGAAGGGACAGACACAGGAACGAAGAAGGACACATGCCGGCCAGCCTAAGTGTTCCGGAGCAGTAGCAAGCTACCATGGCTCAGTGAAACACTAGGAGACATTTCCCCGTAAGAGAGGCTACTAAAGATAAACAACTAGATGGTCAGATCCCACACATACCAAGCATTTCAATAACATACACACAATATGCTCGATATGTGCAAATACAACATGGCATCACAACATGACTCTACGACTCAAGTAATTTATTCAATAGGCTCCGAGGAGCGAGATATTACAAACATGGGTCTCATGACCCAACAATCAGAGCATACAAATCAAAGCACAAGCGGAAGCTATCATGTCTGGGTACAGACATCTATAACTGAAAAAGGCTGAGAAGCCTGACTATCTACCAGATCCTGCCGGGGCACAAGATCGTAGCTGAGGTAACAAGCTAAACGTCGAAGTCCACGCAAAACTACTAGTGAGACCGAAGTCTCTCTGCAAAAACATAAAATAGGCAAACGTGAGTACAAATGTACCCAGCAAGACTTACATCACAACTAACTACATATGCATCATTATCAACAAAGGGGATGGTGGGGTTTAACTGCAGCAAGCCAGCTTTGACTCGGTGGCTATCCTGAACTACGACTGCAATGTAACTCTTTTGAGGTGGCGCACACGAGTCCACATATTCCCCATATCAATACACCACTATGGATCCGCTCCCGTCTCCCTACGAGAGCGCCATCCATAGCACTCACGCTTATCTTGCGTATTTTAGAGTATCCACTTTCACTTGTCTATGAACTGATATAAGCAACCCAGAAGTCCTTTACCGCGGACACGGCTATTCGAATAGATGATATTAACCCTGCAGGGGTGTACTTCTTCATACATGTTTCCACCACTTAGCGTCTGCACACGACATGTGCTCGGCAGACTTCAAGCGAAAGCCGACGTGGGTGTAGACCACGACCTACCTAAACACTCAAGTCTCTAGTCCAGGTTTATCACCTATTCGGGTTCCATCCATGAGGAGATCCGGCCGGAGTTTCGCTCACAGCCCCAAACGATGTGAACAGGGTTCCCGAGACACCAAACGGGCGCCCGGTACACCGTGCCACGTGCCTACCGCATCACAGCCCACCCCTCCGGTCAGCGCTGCCCACGGCCTCCAGCATACTACAAACACCAGAAACTACTTGCAACTCCTGGACAGAGGACAAGGGTGATCAAGAAGCCGAGAGGGTCCATTGGTTTCGGGCCCAATGCGTGGTAGTAGCTGAATCATGGATCACAAACACAGAACTCAGTTCCTGAGGACGGCTGCAATGAGACAACCCACCATGTACTCCTACATGGCCTCTCACCGCTACCTTTACCAAATCGTATTCACACACTTAGCTCACACACAGTAGGACAGGTTCACACGCCTCTGATTCATCCCCGATGAATCAGACCTGACTCAACTCTAAGCAGTAGCAGGCATGACAAACAAACATAAATGAGTAGGCACATCAGGGCTCAAACAACTCCTACTCATGCTAGTGGGTTTCATCTATTTACTGTGGAATGACAGGTCATGCAGAGGATAAAGGGGTTCAGCTACCGCAGCAAGTAACAGATGAATCGTTGTTGCCCTAATGCATTAAAAGAGAGCAGGAGCGAGAGAGTAGGATTGTATCGAAATGGACAAGGGGGTTTTGCTTGCCTGGCACTTCTAAAGATAACATTGAGTCTTCATCAGTGTCAACGGTCACATCATCGGTATCACGTCTATCGAGAGGGGACAAATACCGGCAACACAGAAGGGAACACAATCAATGCAATGCACAATATGATGCATGATCATGACATGGCAAAGTGAATGTGTTTTGGGCTAATGCAACTAGCAACAGATTAAATGAAGTTGGTTTGAATACAAGATTCAAATTCAAACTCCATATGTGATTATTCAAATGCCATTCACTTCATTTGTCCTAAACAGTAGTGATAAGTTGTTCTAACATGCATGAAAATGGTACAGATGGATTCCTTGAATTTTTCTGATAATTTTTCATATATAAATTATTTAATTTGGAGTTACGGTTGAATTTCTATGAATTTTAGAAGTTTTAGGCATTTTCTGGAATTTTCAGAATTAAATTAAATCCAGAAAACATTACTGCGTCAGCATGACGTTGGCATGACGTCAGCAAGTCAACAGGGGCCGGCTCGGGTCAAACCTGACCAGTGGGGCCCACTGGTCAGTGACTACGGCTAATCCTAATATAATTTAAACCTAACCTAGTTTAATTAGTCGGCCCGGGCCCGCATGTCAGTGAGTCAGTGGCTTAATTAAACTTAGTTATTAATTTAACCAAAGGTTAGCAGGGGACGGGCCCACACGTCAGTGACCCAGGGGGGTCAAATCCCTGGTCAACCCGGCTAATCCACCGGCGTCTAACCGCCCGCAACGACCAGACGCGGCGGTGGCTCGCTGGAATGGCTGCTCCGGCGCCCATTCGACGCGCGGAGGGGTTCTACAGGGAGCTCGAGCTCGTGTGCATCCAATGGAGCAAGCCAGAGGAGTTGGGGTTGGCTGTGGCGTCGGCAGCAGCGAGGGAGGCGGCGGCCGGAGTTCGGGCGAGGTCGGGGTTGGCGTTAGGGGGCACGGGAGGGGAAGCTAGTGTGTGTTAAGTTCCTGGTGAGGTGTGGAGCATGTTGCCGTGCTCGGTAGCTAGCTCCGGTGGCTCTGGCCTTGTCCGCGTCATCGCCGGCGGCGAGGAGCTCACGGCCCCGGTGGAAAGGGCGGCTAGCGTGCGGGAACGAGCGCGGGGAGGAGGGGAAATGGAAGAGGAGCTCACATAGACCCTGTAGAGGTGGACGGCGAGCTTGAGGGAGGCCGGACGGTGACGAATTTGACGACGGCGATCCTCGGTGGCCGAGGAGGGGAAAAAGCGTCGGGGTGGTGCTTCGGGGCTCTTCCGGTCACGTGGCTCGGTGAGGGGGTTGGCGACGAGGTGCAGGAGCTCCGGAGCATGTCGGGGAGGAGAGGGGGTGGTGGTGGCCGCGAGGGAGCTCGTCGGTGGCGGCGGCTCCGTTCGGTCCGGGCGAGAGAGAGGGAGCAGAGGAGAGAGGGGATGCAGCGGGGGAGGAAGAGGAGCGAGGGGACACGAGGCCTCGTCGTGGCGTCGCTAGGGAGGCCGGGGGGGAAGCAGGAGGTGGCCGGGAAGCAGGAGGTGGCCGGGGCGCGTGGCCGCGCGCGCCGGGCGCGTGCCCGTCCTCCTGGCAGGGAGGAAGACGACAGGGGAGGGAGTGGAGATGGGCTGGGCCGGCTGGGCCGCGCTGGAGGAGCTGGGCCAGGTAAGTGGGCTGAGGTGAGCGCCAGGTAGTCCTCTGCTCGGTTTTATTATTTTTTTCTGTTCTGTTTATTTATTTAATTTATTTTGCCACTGTTTTTGAATTTAAAATAAGTCAAACAATGCCAAAAACTCCTCTGAATATTTTATATTGCTAGATGGACTTTTCCAAAAGCTTATAAAATATTTCAGGGTATTTGGAAATATATTCTATACAAATTATGAATATAGTTCCAAATGCAAATAAAGTAATGATTTAAATTCAGTGCTCAAAATATTCCTCAAAAATGTTCATTATTTTTGCTTTGGTGCAAAACCCTTGCCAAAATATAACCAACATTATTTGAGGCCATTTTGAAAACATTGAATGCATTTTCCAGGGTTCTTTGCCCCTCTTTTATTTAAGTTTTTGAGGCTTCCAAAATTCCTCAGTTCAAGTTTCAGAAATTTAAATATGATGCCTGGATGAAGATGCAACTATTTACAAACAATATTCTAGGGCTGTGACAAGAAAACCGCCTAGCCGGAGAGTTAGGCTGACAGCCAAGGCTCCCTTAGCAACGGCGCCATCTTCAAAGACGGGAAGAGGCATCCTTCTGATTGCGACAGCACAAAGGAACTCTCAATGAAAGCACCAATGTCGGTGTCAAAACTGGCGGATCTCGGGTAGGGGGTCCCGAACTATGCATCTAGTCCGGATGGGAAGAGGAGGCAAGGAACACGATGTTTTACCCAGGTTTGGGCCCTCTTGATGGAGGTAAAACCCTACGTCCTGCTTGATTAATATTGATGATATGGGTAGTACAAGAGTAGATCTACCACGAGATCGAGGAGGCTAAACCCTAAAAGCTATCCTATGGTATGATTGTTGTATGATGAAGTTGTCCTACAGACTAAAACCCTCCGATTTATATAGACACCGGAGAGGGTTAGGGTTACATAAAGTCGGTTACAATGGTAGGAGATCTAAATATCCGCATCGCTAAGCTTGCCTTCCACGCCAAGGAAAGTCCATTCCAAACACGGGACGAAGTCTTCAATCTTGTATCTTCATAGTCCTGGAGTCCGGCTTAAGGTATAGTCCGGCTACCCGGACACCCCCTAATCCAGGACTCCCTCGGATACCCTAAAGAAACCGTTGGGTATACCTTCTACCTCAGTTCCGAAGGCAAGATCTTTGTTGCCAGGAATGGGTCCTTTCTAGAGAAAGAGTTTCTCTCGAAAGAAATAAGTGGGAGGAAGGTAGAACTTGATGAAGTATTACCTCTTGAACCGGTAAGTGGTGCAGCTCAAGAAAATGTTCCTGAGGTGCCTGCACCGACTAGAGAGGAAGTTGATGATGATGATCATGAAACTTCAGATCAAGTTGCTACTGAACTTCGTAGGTCCACAAGGACACATTTCCTACCAGAGTGGTACGGCAACCCTGTCTTGGAAATCATGTTGTTAGATAATGATGAACCTTCGAACTATGAAGAAGCGATGGCGGGCCCGGATTCCGACAAATGGCTAGAAGCCATGAAATCCGAGATAGGATCCATGTATGAAAAATAAGTATGGACTTTGACTGACTTGCCCGTTGATCGGCGAGCCATAGAAAATAAATGGATCTTTAAGAAGAAGACAGACGCGGATGGTAATGTGACCATCTATAAAGCTCGGCTTGTCGCTAAGGGTTATCGACAAGTTCAAGGGGTTGACTACGATGAGACTTTCTCACCCGTAGCAAAGCTAAAGTCCGTCCGAATCATGTTAGCAATTGCCGCATTCTATGATTATGAGATATGGCAAATGGACGTCAAAACGGCATTCCTTAATGGTTTCCTTAAGGAAGAGTTGTATATGATGCAGCCGGAAGGTTTTGTCAATCCTAAGAATGCTGACAAGGTGTGCAAGCTCCAACGCTCGATTTATGGGCTGGTGCAAGCATGTTGGAGTTGGAACATTTGCTTTGATGAGATGATCAAAGCGTTTGGGTTTATGCAGACTTATGGAGAAGCCTGCATTTACAAGAAAGTGAGTGGGAGCTCTGTAGCATTTCTCATATTGTATGTGGATGACATACTGTTGATGGGAAATGATATAGAATTCTTGGAAAGCATAAAGGCCTATTTGAACAAGTGTTTTTCAATGAAGGACCTTGGAGAAGCTGCTTATATATTAGGCATCAAGATCTATAAAGATAGATCGAGATGCCTCATTGGTCTTTCACAGAGTATGTACCTTGACAAGATATTGAAGAAGTTCAAAATGGATCAGTCAAAGAAGGGGATCTTGCCTGTATTGCAAGGTACGAGATTGAGCTTGGCTCAATGCCCGACCACGACAGAAGATAGAGAAAAGATGAGTGTCGTCCCCTATGCCTCGGCCATAGGGTCTATCATGTATGCTATGTTGTGTACCAGACCTGATGTAAACCTTGCCGTGAGTTTTGTAGGAAGGTATCAAAGTAATCCCGGCATGGAACACTGGACAGCGGTCAAGAATATCCTCAAGTACCTGAAAAGGATCAAGGAAATGTTTCTCGTTTATGGAGGTGACAAAGAGCTCGTCGTAAAGGGTTACGTCGATGCTAGCTTCGACACAGATCTGGATGACTCTAAGTCACAAACCGGATACGTGTATATTTTGAATGGTGGGGTAGTAAGCTGGTGCAGTTGCAAGCAAAGCATTGTGGCAGGATCTACATGTGAAGCGGAGTACATGGCAGCCTCGGAGGCAGCACACGAAGCAGTCTGGGTGAAGGAGTTCATTACCGACCTAGGAGTCATATCCAATGCGTCGGGCCCGATGACTCTCTTCTGTGACAACACTGGAGCTATTGCCCTTGCCAAGGAGCCCAGGTTTCACAGGAAGACCAGGCATATCAAGCGTCGCTTCAACTCCATTCGTGAAAGTGTTCAAAATGGAGACATAGAGATTTGTAAAGTACATACGGACCTGAATGTAGCAGATCCGTTGACTAAACCTCTCCCTAGAGGAAAACATGATCAACACCAGAATTCCATGGGTGTTCGATTCATCACAATGTAACTAGATGATTGACTCTAGTGCAAGTGGGAGACTATTGGAAATATGGCCTAGAGGCAATAATAAAATGATTCTTATATTTCCTTGTTCATGATAATTGTCTATTATTCATGCTATAATTGTATTATCCGGAAATCGTAATACATGTGTGAATACATAGACCAAAATGTGTCCCTAGTGAGCCTCTAGTTGACTAGCTCGTTGATCAACACATAGTCATGGTTTCCTGGCTATGGACATGGGGATGTCCTTGATAACAGGATCACATCATTAGGAGAATGATGTGATGGACAAGACCCAAACCTAAGCATAGCACAAAGATCGTGTAGTTCGTTTGCTGTAGCTTTTCTGAATGTCAAGTATCATTTCCTTAGACCATGAGATTGTGCAACTCCCGGATACCGTAGGAGTGCCTTGGGTGTGCCAAACGTCACAACGTAACTGGGTGACTATAAAGGTACATTACAGGTGTCTCCGAAAGTGTCTGTTGGGTTGGCACGAATCGAGACTGGGATTTGTCACTCCATATGATGGAGAGGTATCTCTAGGCCCACTCGGTAATGCATCATCTAATGAGCTCAATGTGATCAAGTGGTTGATCATGGGATCATGCATTACTGTATGAGTAAAGTGACTTGCCCGTAACGAGACTGAGCAAGGTATTGGGATACCGACGATCGAGTCTCGGGCAAGTAACGTACCGATTGACAAAGGGAATTGTATACGGATTGATTAAGTCCTCGACATCGTGGTTCATCCAATGAGATCATCTAGGAGCATGTGGGAGCCAACATGGGTATCCAGATCCCACTGTTGGTTATTGACCGGAGAGTCGTCTCGGTCATGTCTACTTGTCTCCCAAACCCGTAGGGTCTACACACTTAAGGTTCGGTGACGCTAGGGTTGTAGAAATATTGGTATGCAGCAACCCGAAAGTTGTTCGGAGTCCCGGATGAGATCCCGGATGTCACGAGGAGTTCCGGAATGGTCCGGAGGTGAAGAATTATATATAGGAAGTGCAGTTTCGGTCATCGGGAAGGCTTCGGAGTCACCGGTATTGTACCGGGACCACCAGATGGGTCCAGGGGGTCCACCGGGTGGGGCCACCCATCCCGGAGGGCCCCGTGGGCTGAAGTGGGGAGGGAACCAGCCCCTAGTGGGCTGGTGCGCCCCCCCCCCCTTGGTCCCCCCCCCCTGCGCCTAGGGTTGGAAACCCTAGGGTGGGGGGCGCCTCCACGTGCCTTGGGGGGCAAGCCTCCCCCTTGGCCACCGCCCCCCAAGGAGATCCCATCTCCTAGGGCCGGCGCCCCCCAGGGGGCCTATATAAAGGGGGGAGGGAGGGCAGCTGCACCTCAAGTCTTGGCACCTCCCTCTCCCTGCTACACCTCTCCCTCTCGCAGAAGGTCGGCGAAGCCCTGCTGCGATCACTGCTGCATCCACCACCACGCCGTCGTGCTGCTGGATCTTCATCAACCTCTCCTTCCCCCTTGCTGGATCAAGAAGGAGGAGACGTCATCCGCTCCGTACGTGTGTTGAACATGGAGGTGTCGTCCGTTCGGCACTTGGTCATCGGTGATTTGGATCACGGCGAGTACGACTCCATCATCCCCGTTCTCTTGAACGCTTCCGCTCGCGATCTACAAGGGTATGTAGATGCACTCTCCTCTCGTTGCTACTTGACTCCATAGATTGATCTTGGTGAAACGTAGGAAATTTTTTTGTTTTCTGCAACGTTCCCCAACATAGGCATCACGTCCGAGACAAGTAGACCGACTCCTTCCTGCATCTACTACTATTACTCCACTCATCGACCGCTATCCCGCATGCATCTAGAGTATTAATTTAAAAACAGAGTAATGCCTTAAGCAAGATGACATGATGTAGAGGGATAGACTCATGCAAGATGAAGAAAACCCCATCTTGTTATCCTCGATGGCAAAAATACAATACGTGCCTTGCTGCCCTTACTGTCACCGGGAAAGGACACCGCAAGATTGAACCCAAAGCTAAGCACTTCTCCCATTGCAAGAAAGATCAATCTAGTAGGCCAAACCAAACTCATAATTCGAAGAGACTTGCAAAGATAACCAATCATACATAAAATAATTCAGAGAAGATTCAAATATTATTCATAGATAGACTTGATCATAAACCCACAAGTCATCGGTCTCAACAAACACACCGCAAAAATAAGATTACATCGAATAGATCTCCACAAGAGAGGGGGGGAACATTGTATTGAGATCCAAAAAGAGATAAGAAGCCAACTAGCTACTAACTATGGACCCGTAGGACTAAGGTGAACTACTCACACTTCATCGGAGGGGCTATGGTGTTGATGTAGAAGCCCTCCGTGATCGATGCCCCCTCCGGCGGAGCTCCGGAACAGGCCCCAAGATGGTATCTCGTGGATACAGAAAGTTACGGCGGTGGAATTAGGGTTTTGGCTCCTCTTCTGATCATTTGGGGGTACGTGGATATATATAGGAGGAAGGAGTACGTCGATGGAGCAACGAGGGTCCTGCGAGGGTGGAGGGTGCTCCTGGTGGGGGTGGGCACGCCCCCTACCTCATGGCCTCCTCTTTTCTTTCTTGACGTAGGTTCCAAGTCTCCCGGGTCTTGTTCGTTGAGAAAATCACGTTCCCAAAGGTTTCATTCCGTTTGGACTCCGTTTGATATTCCTTTTCTTCGAAACCCTAAAATAGGCAAAAAAACAGCAATTCTGGGCTGGGCCTCCGATTAATAGGTTAGTCCCAAAAATAATATAAAAGTGGATAATAAAGCCCAATAATGTCCAAAACAGTAGATAATATAGCATGGAGCAATCAAAAATTATAGATACGTTGGAGACGTATCAAGCATCCCCAAGCTTAATTCATGCTCATCCTTGAGTAGGTAAATGATAAAAACAGAATTTTTGATGCAGAGTGCTACTTGGCATTATTTTAATGTAATTCTTCTTAATTGTGGTATGAATATTCAGATTCGAAAGATTCAAGACAAAAGTTCATATTGACATAAAAATAATAATACTTCAAGCATACTAACAAAGCAATTATGTCTTCTCAAAATAACATGGCCAAAGAAAGTTCATCCCTACAAAATCATATGGTTTAGTTATGTTTCATTTTTGTCACACAAGAATGCTCTCATCATGCACAACCCCGATGACAAGCCAAGCAATTGTTTCATACTTCAGTAATCTCAAACCTATAAACTTTCACGCAATATATGAGCGTGACACTACTAGGAAAAGGCCTACTAATGGCGCACCAGTTTTGCCTACTAATGGCACATCACTGGTGCGCCATTAGTATCACGCCACTAGTATTTATTACTAACGGCGCACCACTGGTGCGCCATTAGTATCTGGTATACTAATGGCGCACCACCCAGTGCGCCATTAGTATATAACACCATGCGCCATTAGTATGCCTCCCAGGGGGCATATTTAACCATGTGCTTTGGCACACTAATGGCGCACTGCGGATGGATGCGCCATTAGTATACTTGGCATACTAATGGCGCACTGTTTGGTGATGCGCCATTAGTATACTTTGGCATACTAATGGCGCACTCTGTAGTGATGCGCCATTAGTATGAATATTAGGTTTTATTTTTTTTACTTTTCTAATTTTTGCACAGGTTACAAAGTATATTATTTAACAAAATATAGATAGTAGCACACAGCAACAGCAGATTCTTCGAATACAATAGAATATTAGTCTCCGAATACAATTCATCATATTAGTCTCCGAATTCAAAAGACCGAAGAAAGATAAAACATTACAAGTCTCGAGACCGCGAGTATTGAGTTTGTCTTCACATTACAAGTCGATATCGATCATCTAAACTACCATCACATAGAAGAGAGCTGCGGTCATCACGATGAGCATCATCGCGATGAAACTGGTCTTCATCCGGTTCCTCCAACGCTCCCTCCTCTCTCCCGCTAGATAGCGGGCGTATCTAGATTCCGCCTCCGCCCTAGTGGTGTACCCTTTGTAACTGTTACTGCTGAAACGGTGAACCTGTCTCCGACACTCCTCCCAGTCGTCGTAGACTCCGGGAACCTTACCCTTGTACACGACATACGACGGCATCTCTATGCACAAGCCAAACAACAGACAATACATACATAAGCAATATATAAGTATGCAACAAAAGGATCGGAAGAGAAAAGCAAGACATGACATTAATAGCACGATTCATGGTCCTACTAATAAATAGCATCGATTACATCTAAGTTGAACGACTGTCCAAACCAAAGAGACATACAAGTTCATTAAAGTTTAGTTACAACATGAGCCAATCAGTGTTTCAGAACTACAGATAGCATCACTACTGTCGAGCCGACTCATGGGACCGGAGCGTGGATGAAGCTGCCGTCTGTCGTGATGGTCATGAAATCGCGGGCATTGTTAGCCTGCATTTGTAGCGTTCCGTCTATCTCCCTATTGGACGGTTGATATCTGAGGTAGAACTGCCCCGAGGTATGAAGGACATCTTGATGGATGATGTCCGCAAAATCCAACTGGATGCGAAAGAATTCTTGTCTGATGTCCGCGTCCTGGATTGCCGACAAGCTCGCGGCCCAATCTTTGAGATTATTTGGTAGCAGAAGGTGATGATGGTCCCTTACAATTGCCCGCATGTGATGGAGGGCATAGTAGGCATCCTTCTGACCGCCAGGCGGCTGCTTGACGCAGCAGAACATCGTATTGTGGGCGAACACGTGCTTGCCGTACTTATGAACTGCCCTGGTGAAGGTGCCTCCAGATTTGGCGTAGGCGGAGAGAACATCATCAAGAACTTTCTTGATATTTGTGTAGTCTATCTTGGAGTTACGGTTCGGGTCGAAATATGTGGCCATGGAATATTTCGGGCTTAAGAGGATGAGTGTGCAATCTGTGTCACTACACAGAACATGGAATGTTAGGAAAAAAAGAACGATCAAAATCTAAGAAATCATATGTTACGGGGCGGTTAAGGGATGACTTACTCAGGAAAGTAAGCCACAAGGAAGTTATCCTTATGTGGGTTTGCCAGAATGACGTCTTCGAGGTGTGAACTCGCGACTTGGCGGTCCCCAGCGCTGCTCAAGAGCTTGGCATGCATGTAGAAGGGGTCGACGATCACGATGTCTGGGGTCTTGTCTCTAATGATCCGCATCTCCATACTCAGCGAAAACAGCCGAACGAAGGTGTAGTGCAGCGGATGAAGGTTAAACATAGCAAAGATGTCATCAAACCGCAGGACGATCGTACCCCTGATGTCGCCATCCACAAAGCCCTTTCCCTCTGGCACCTTGGCCACGAAAACCGGGTATGCCACATCATTCTCTCTTAGACGCCGCTTCTCCAAAGAAAGAACACTGCCGTGCAGACTCCGCATAGCACCGGTTGTAGCATTGAGCATATTTGTTGGTAGCATCGCCCTACCCGCCACATGCACCCTCCTCGAGATATCCTTAGGTGAAGGTGGCCCGTCCTGAGCACGGATCGTACTCGGTGCCGGCTGGCTCGCACCGGCGCCCTTTTTAGTCTGCCGTTTCCGGCTCTTCTTCTTGATCTGTTGTAATGGGACCGAGTTCTGCTCAAAGACTGCCTTCTTGAGCGTGTTGGGGCTGATAATATTTCGCACCTCAGCTATCTGAGGCTCGGTGAAGGCGGCAGCTAGAGGCGTCTCCTGAGAACTGAACGCCAGACGAAGCCTGTTGCAACTGGGTTTCTCCGACGTACCAGCTAGATCGCGGTCGTCTTGGTTGGGTTCTTGAGAAGGAGGCCCGCAGAACTCGTCATCTTACCCATGTTCGGCAAAGTACTTATTGACGTTGGTAAATGTACCGTTGTCGTCGTCGTCCGGATCTTGTGCCATATGCATGTCCGGATCCTGTGCCATAGGGATGTCCGGCATGTCCGGTAGCGTTGCGGCATTCTTGCCATGGCTTGGCGCCCGCACGACTGGCGGTCTTGTCTGTGGGGTGGTGTCCTCCGCCCCCAAACGAATCTGGCTCTTCGGCCAAAGCAGGGGCCAACTTACGCAGGCGCTGAGGGTCATCTCATCTTCTTCGTCGGCCCCAGCGGGTCGAATCGGAGGTAATAGCTCGTCGCAGCCTAGCAGCACTCGAACCACTTCAACCCTATACATTGTGGGTGGCATCGGATTACCGTGGAACGCGGGGTTGCCCGGTTGAACGATTCTGCCCTTGACGACATCAACCAACTCGCCGCCCACGAAGTGCAGGAGAGTGCAAGGAACGTCGGCGGCGCCCTGCGAAAACATGTAGGGCGTCGGGGATGCCCAGTCAAAGGCAAGGAGATGAAGTCCTCGGCCGAGAGGCTTAGTTACCGTGATGCCGTCGAGCTCGGCTAATGTCGAGGCACCACCAACGGCGGGCATGCAACTGACGGAGGGGCCGCTTGCTGGCGAGGTGCCGGCCGGCGTACTCCTGAGTGCATTAAGCTCCAATGCCAGCGTCGGAGACACCAATACCGTCGCCGCCGGAGACACCAATGGCGCCGCCGCCGTAGACACCCATACCACCGCCGCCGGAGACACCAATGGCGTCGCCTGCACATTGTGCGAGTTGCTGGCCGTGAAGCTGGGAATCGGGGGAGGCCCCTATTGGCCACCCGCAATCCACGTCATTATCCCATGAATCAAGGTAGGCATAATGCCAGTGAGCGTCGATCCCAGTTGTTGTTGCACTTGCTCTTGGACCATCTCCGAAATCCGCGCCACTTGCACCTTGAGTGCTTCAACCTCGCGCGACTGGCTTTCTGAGCTGGTCTTTTTCTCCTTTCGCCCACCAGCGGTATAGTATGATGACCATTTTGTGGACAAGCCTTTGCCGGCCACACGACCAGCTGACGTTGGCTTACTGAGCTTATCCTTGTTTTTCATTACGTTCAACACCCTATTCAAAGGGGTGTCGAAAGGGGAGCTCTGAGACGACCCCGCGCTACTTCTTTCTTTGTCCTGCGGAAGGAACGTGAACCATTTAGAAATATTGGGGATTAATTAGAATGCAACCATATGGAGCTAATTACGTGGGGGTGTATTCCTTACCAGAACAAGCTCAAGCGCCTTGGTCTTTGGATCCGTGGTAAGCTCCTTTGTTACCGGGTCCTCCTTGTACCGGGCCCTGAGAAAGTTCCTGGTCTGCTTGTCACGGTATTTCTCGAAGCGGGGCGGTAGGCCTTGCTCGACACGCTTCGCGTCCTCCTTGTCCCATATAGGCTCCGCCACTCTGTAACCGCCGGGACCAAGTTGGTGGACCCCTATGTTCAACTGCCGCATTTCCTTCCCCCTGACTTGATTCGGAGGTTGCGGGGCTCTTGCACTTGATCTTGAACTCCTTGTAGTCATCTTCGCTAATCAAAGGATATTTCGCCTTGATCTTCTCATAACTATCACCTTTGTCAATCATTGCCTTCACCGTGCTTTTCCAAGTACACAGGGCCGTGCTCATCCTCGTGAGGGCGGCACCGTTCACTTTATTCCCCGAGAGGCGTGTGTTTGCGAACTCAGTGGGGAACTTGTATCGTTCATGCAGCTTCGTGAAGAGGAGGCTGCGCAAATTCCCTCGGTCCTTATGCCTTAGGTTCTCGGTGTTGATCGAGGCGGTGCTCCGGAGAATGCACCCGAGCTGAACCGAGTACTCCTTGACTACGTGTTTGGGCACCGTCGGATGCCCATCGGAGTTCACTTTAGTAAATTCCTCCCTGACGGTGCCGAGCATGTTCGGGCGCCGGTCCTTCCGTTGCCTCTTCGGTTGGTTGCCATCTATGCGTGCGCCGCCATCATCAGTGGTGGCATCCGCGGCGCCATCATCAGTGGTGTCATCCCCGACGCCACTAGGGATTGTGTAGTCAGGATCGGTGTCTTCCGCAGCATCCTCATAGCGGTGAGGTTCTTCCTCCAACTCCTGGGACAGCTCCCAGAATTGCTTGCCGCCCAAACCGTCGGCCTCATCGTTGTGGGCCATGTTTCGCTCTAAATAGGAAAAAAGTTTGGTCAAAAAGTTGGTTATTGTCAAGGAACAAGATCATGGTCTCATCATTTAGGGTTTGTTGATACCGAGGCGTCCTAAAAGCTAAGATTTTATCATTTAGGGTTTGTCGATGTCGAGGCACCCTAAAAGCCTAAGCCAAGGCACCCTAGGTTGGGCCTAATCACTTGGCACTAATCACTTGGCTCTATTGCCACCTATGTTGGGTTTATCATCTAGGGTTTATCGATGCTAAGGAGAATTCTAAGTTGGGCCTAATCACTTGGCTCTATTGCCACCTATGGTTTAATGAAGCAAGAATGGCGGGGCAGTTGATCCTACTTAACTAAGTACTAAGATACCCCGGCCCATGCATTAGTCGCAAGTACCCCATATGTCCTATTTTTAGCAAAGTCATGCTAAAATTCACAGAAAATTTTAGCATGACCTTTGCTGAAAATAGGACATATGTAGTACCCGAATTTGCCAGAACGGAAGTTAATCGACATTCCGGCAAACTCAAGGGCCTCTCGGGGTACCTGCAATTTCATGATAAACTGCCAACAAAACACATGGAGTACTTGACACAGTACTTGCCATAGTAATAGTCAATGTGCCTCTGTATGTTTGTGTGTGGTGTCTAGATGCCAGCCACAAGTCAATGGCCATGCCACTACACTGCTCCATGTCACTTCTACTACTGCCAAGCATGGCATGGCCATCTTTGATTCTGTTTCTGATGGAGCTTTGTGCCACTAGGTGGCTTGTTTGAAGTGAAATAATCAGCATGGGCAACTGGTATTGGATTCATAGTGTAAATGATGGATGAAAAGGTACTGTGCCCAAGTACAACATTTAACAATGCAATGCAGATAATCATTTTTTCTCACGGTACTTTTTCCAAGTAATAATAAACTAAATAACTGAGTAATCCAAATGAAGAAACAGAAAATAGCTGGCTGCAACAACATAGCAAGCCTTCACTTACACAAGAATTCATTTCAAGCATCATTTATTATCTGAAACAGATCATTCTAAAGATACATGATACATCATTTCAGACATCATTTAATATCAGTACAACTAACTAGCAGTACTTAAACAAGTTAAGCTACTGAATACAGTACTGGCTACTCACTTAAGCTAGAAGCTACAAGGTAAACACATTATAACTTGAGTGTAACTCAGGACAAGTTAAACTTAAGCTAGAAGATACAAGTTGAACACACACCAGGCAGTTTTTATAATATTATCAGAAAAATATCTTCAGTGTAAGTCAGGACAAGAAAAATCTCCACCAGAATAGGACTAGCATTTAAGAGTAATTTCCTCCAGTCAAGCAAAGTTCAAACAAAAACTAACAACACTCTTTTGATTAAGAGCCAAGTCACAACACTCTTTGAAGTTCAAACAAAAACTGACAACACTTGTTTGATCTGTCTCCTCCAAGAAAGAGCCAAGTCAGTCTCACCCAACTAGGGAAACATCAGTTAGACCACTAGCAATTGGGAATACAGAACTGGGGCTAGGTTTGTGCTCTAGCTAGGCAGTAAAACAGAGCATATAGAGGCATTGCCTGCCTCTGCTGCAAGTGGGGATGTGAGCAGGATTATCACAATTAGATCACTAGCAAGACTCACAGTTAGGGATTTCACAAAGAAACTCTGTAAAGTGCCAGAGCCTAACATCTTGCATCACAGAGCAAAGCATTAACCGGGCCAACTCCAAAAGTCACTAACCAGGCGCACAAATTGACTAATGTCTGCTGATCTTAGATACTAATATATACATAAGAGGTCAGATGGTTAAACCCGGCAAGTTCACTTTCACAGCCCACGGTACCTAAAAGTAGAACAACCTACAGACTACATAGAGGAGACATCTCAACATCGACCACATCACATTCAGGCTAACTCGGTGAAAGCTTCTGCAATTCCAGCTCCACCAGAGACCCACCTCTTGGCCTACAGGATCACGGAAGGTACTACCGCTAGTTCTACTAACTGAACTCAACTCCGGCACCACTGCTGCTTCTGTCCATCGCCGATTTGCTGGACAAACAGAGTGTTTGCGAGAAGGAAGAGGGGAGAGGAGGCGGAGCTCACCGGGGAGGCGCAAGGAGGCCCTGCGACAGCTTAGTAGCAATAGAGGTTGCCGGAGTTGAGGAAGACAGCGGCGACCCGAGGAAGAAGAGGTGGAGGGGGGTGGAGGGGTCGAGCGCCGTCGCGCCCTGGTTCCACGGCTCATCGGCCTGGTGTTGAAGCAGATTCTGCCCGCCGCCTTGCCTGTCGCCTCGCACGATGGAGCTCGAGAGGAGAAGGCACGGTGGAGCGTCACGGGTTT
>NC_041392.1:93782188-93822372 GCF_002162155.2 Triticum dicoccoides | reverse complement strand
GGGGTGCTCGTCGGCGGCGGTGGAGCGGGGGAGGGTGCAGTGGGTCATCGGCGGTGGTGGAGCTAGCGGGGGAGGGTGCGGGTGGAATCGAGATCGAGATGGAGGGGGATAGCGATCGAGATAAAGGGGCATCGAGATCGAGATGGGGGGAATCGAGATCGAGATGGAGGGGGATCAAGATCGAGTGTCCTCGTGAATATTCAATATTTTATCATATTGAATATGAAAAAATATCATCAAATTTGAAAAAATATTCATGAATTCAAAAAGTGCCCATGAAATTTAAAAATGTTCATGATATCAAAAAGTGCCCATGAAATACAACCGAGAAATGAAGACTACGATTTAAATACAGTCGATCTTAGCTAGCTAATTGTTCATAATCTTCTTGCCCTTCTTTTTCGCAAATGGAGTTCTTCTGTGGAACAGACGTCCTTTAGGTAGGGTGGTCCTGCTTCTTCTTGTGGTGTATGCTGCTACTTCATCGTCGTCGTCATGTTCGATCTTCGGGTCGCCGTACATGTCGAAGTCTTGCTCATTGGCTACTCCATCCATTCCGATGATCTTCCTTTTGCCTCTCCTCACGACAACACGACTGGGCTTTGACGGGTCGGTAATGAAGAAGCATTGGTCCACTTGGGAAGCCAGTACCCATGGCTCATTTTTCGCGGTGACGTTTGCGCCCGCGGTCTTGGATTTGGCTTCGGGTATAACCATGGTGGTGAAATACTGGTCTTATTTTAGGACGTTCTTGGCCCATTTGACATGGAACATCGGGACCTTCTCTCCAGCATAGCTCAGCTCCCAGATCTCCTTGATACTTCCGTAGTATTTGTCCTTGTCGTTACCGGTGTAGGATTCCATCGTTACCCCGGAGTTCTGATAACCATCGCTCTTCATGTCCTTGTCCTCGGTGTAGAATGTGTAGCCGTTGATATCGTACGCCTCATAGGTCATCAGGTTGTGCTCGGCGCCCTGTGACAAGGCGAATATTAGTTGTTCTTCCGCGGAAGAATCCTCATGTAAAGGGTACGACAGAATCTTCTGCTTGAACCAACGCATGAAACATGAGTTGTGCTCTTTGATTATGTCTCCGTCCATTCTCTGTTGGCCTCGGTCATTGTACGTCTTCTCAATAAAGGTTTTGTGCTCTACCACCCAAGGATCGACCACGTCTATGTGTTGTAGCGCGACTAGGTTTGCTCTTTCAAAGTCGGCGAGTCGACCCTCGAAGTCGACATGAATTTCGCGGCGACCCTCACGGTGACCCCATCCAGCGAGCCTGCCGAGGTGCCCGTTGACGGGCAGACCAACGGGGTTCTCGATGCCTAGATAATTCGTGCAGTAGGAGATGCACTCTTCGGTCAGAAAGCCCCTGGCTATACTTCCCTCTGGACGTGACATGTTGCGAACGTATCCTTTTGATGACACCATTCATCCTTTCGAACGGCATCATGCTGTGCAGGAACGTCGGCCCGACTTGGATGATATCCTCCACGATATGGACCAGCAGATGCACCATAACGTCAAAGAATGCGGGCGGGAAGTACATCTCAATCTCGCATAGTATCACCACGATCTCTTCCTGTAGCCTTCTAAGTTGCCTCACGCCAACCGACTTCCGAGAGATGATGTCGAAAAAGTTGCATAGGCCAAATAGCGCTTCACGGACGTGCGCTTCCATGATCCCACGGATTGCAACTGGAAGTATCTGCGTCATCAGCACGTGACAGTCGTGAGACTTCATCCCGCTGAACTTCTGCTTCGCTGGGTCTCGGTATCTGCTTAACTTCCCCGCGTAACCGTAAGGAAGTTTTACTCCTACGAGGCAGGTGAAAAACTGCTCGATCTCCTCCTGACTTAGAGTGAAGCACGCGGGAGGGTAGTCATTTCTGGTCTTCTTGGCCTTTTTGCCTTTGCGACGACTTTCTGTGTCCTGCTTCGCCTCATCATCATCATCATCATCATCATTAGCGTGAAGCTCCTGCCTGATGCCCATTGATTTCAAGTCTGCCCTTGCTTTCGGCCCATCTTTGGTCCTCTCTGGCATGTTGAGCAGGGTACCAAGCAGACTCTCACACACGTTCTTCATGATATGCATGGCATCAAGGCTGTGAGGCACACGGTGGATCTTCCAGTACGGCAAGTCCCAGAAAACAGACCTCGTTTTCCATACCTTCAGCAGCGGCTCTGGCGCCTTTCGCTTCTTTCCCGGCTCTGGCGCCTTTTGCTTCTTTCCCGGCAGTGGGCAATCTTTCCAATTTTTCAACAGCTTGTCTATTTCCTCGCCGCTCCTCGTACGCGGGCGTCTTCGGAGTTTGGTTTCACCATCGAACAGATCCTTGCGTTTCCTCCACGGGTCATCGTCGCGAAGCAACATTCAATGTCCCATGAACACGGTTTTTGAAGACCCGGGATCTCTATCTAGCTGGCGATATGTTGTGTCATCCATGCACCTGACGCATCCAGAAAATCCGTGGACCACCTGCCCCACGAGATATCCGTAACCGAGATAGTCGTGCACCATCGTGAGCAGTGCGGCTCTCATAGGGAAATATTCTTTCTCTGCGGCATCCCATGTATTGGGCGTTTTCCACGGCATGTCTAGCTCCTCTTTCAGCAGCCCCAGATACAAATTGATGTCGTTCCCTAGTTGTTTCGGCCCTTCAATTAGCATACTCATGTGAATGTACATCCTCTTCATGCACAACCAGGGGGGAAGGTTGTACATCCACACAAACACAGGCCAGGTGCTATGTGTGCTTCTCTGGCTGCCAAACGGATTGACTCCATCGGTGCTCGCGCCCAGCACGATGTTCCTTGGATCCTTCCCAAATTCTGGGTGTTCGAAGTTCAACGCTTCCCACTGGCTCCCATCCTTAGGGTGACTCAGCATCTTGTCTTTTTTATTTATCTCCGGATCATTTGCGTCATCTTCTCACTTCTTCTCCTCCCTATCCGCGTGCCAACGCGGGAGCTTTGCTACCTTAGGGTCCGCGAAATACCGCTGCAGACGAGGAGTGATCGGAAAGTACCACACCACTTTTTGAGGAGCTTTCTTCCTCTTCTTGTATCGAGTGACGCCGCACACCGGACATATGGTAGACTCCACGTGTTCGCCCCGATAAATGATGCAATTGTTCATGCACACATGGTATTTCACGTGGGGTAAATCCAGAGGACACATGACTTTCTTCGCCTCCTCAAAACTGGTCGGGCACTTGTTCCCCTTGGGAAGACATTCGTGCCAAAATGACATGTTCTCGTCGAAGCATGTGTCGGTCATTTTGTGTTTTACCTTCATCTCCAAAGCCATGAGCGTTACTTTCAGGCGGGTATCCTCGGGTCTGCATCCTTCATACAATGGAGTAACCGTGTCTATCTCTAGATGATCCATCTTGGCTTTCTCTCGGGCGGCAGCTCTTGCGTTATCCGTCTGCTTGAGAAGCAGCTCTTGAATATGAGGGTCCTACACCCAGCTCATCGATGGTCCATCGTCGTCTACTCCTCCGGCATCTAGATCTTCATGATCATGCCCTTCGTCTGCTCCGGCATCTTCCTCATCATCATGTCCGGCATCTTCTACATGGTGACTGTGTACAACATCACCATCATGATCATGTCCTGGAGATTCTTCGTCTTCTCGCCCGCCCGAGCCGCGATGGTTGTCTTGCTGCCCTTCCTCATTTCTTGCCCGGCCCCCATGGACGACTTCATAGTCATCTTCATCACCTTGCCACCGATAGCCATCCATGAAACCACGCACGAGCAAGTGGTCCCGCACCTGCCCGGAATTCGGGTCCGCAATAAGGCTCTTCAGCTTGCATCTTCGACACGGACATCTTATCTCCGTCTCGTTCTTTTGAAGCATCTCGGCCTTAGCGGAGCTCAAAAACCTATTCACGATGCCTTCGGTCATCGTGCGGACCATGGTCACCTGCAGGGTAGAGCAAAACGATATTTTAGAACCAAGAAAAAATTTGGCATCACTTTCCCTAAAAATAGGACCAAAAAGAATGCATAGTGCCAAAATTCTCGCCGAAACGGAAATGAATCAACATTCCGGCAAAATATTGGCAACTATCTCATTTCAAATACCGGTACCTGCAAACACAAACATATATGCAATACCACAAACATATGCAACACCACAAACATACATAGATCTAGCTAGGCCACAAAAAGTGCATGTGCACGTTGTTGGAGCGAGCTAGGGAGAAAAAAAGTAGATCTACAACATGAAGATAGCTTTCCCCTTACTTACCTATCAAAAAAAGGTAATTTCAACACTTAATTTTGATGAATCTATGGTGCAAATGAGGTGAGGAGGAGGAGGCAGCCGACAATCTTAGAGAAGGAGGTGGGGGGAATGAAGTGGGGAAAGTGAGTGTGTAGGTGTGGTTGTCCAAAAATATCTAGCTGGTCCTAGGTTACTAATGGCGCACCACACAGACATGCGCCATTAGTAGTTTTGCAAAAAAAGTAAAAAAAATTATACTAATGGTGCACCATGGCACAATGCGCCATTACTAGTTTAAACTAGTAATGGCGCACTATGCAATGGTGCGCCATTAGTAGTTTTGCAAAAAAGTAAAAAAAATACAGTAGTGGCGCACTCTATGGCTGGTGCGCCATTAGTAGTTCTAACTACTAATGGCGCACTCTGCCCGGATGCACCATTAGTATGTTTGAAAAAATGAAAAAAAACATTTTGTTACTAGTGGCGCACCGTGTGCCTGGTGCGCCATTAGTGTCTTCCACACTAATGGCGCATCTTCACATGGTGCGCCATTAGTATATAGTAGTGGCGCACCACTTCTCTAGTGCGCCATTAGTGTCAATTTCATCTTTAGCCCTTTTCCTAGTAGTGTGAGCCATGGACATAGCACTATAATGAAAAATTCCCACTAGTATAAGAAAGTGACAAAACAAGAGACTCTCTAACATGAAGATTATGGTGCTACTTTGAAGCACAAGTGTGGCAAAGGGTAGTAACATTGTACCTTCTCTCTTTTTCTCTCATTTTTTATGGCCTTTCTCCATTTTTTTGGGGGGGCCTTCTCCTTTTTTATGGCCTTTCTCTTTATATATATATATTCCTCACTTGGGACAATGCTCCAGAAAATGATGATCATCAGACTTCTATTTATTTACAACTCAATGATTACAACTCGATACTAGAACAAAGTATGACTCTATATGAATGCCTCCGGCGGTGTACCGGGATATGCAATGGACCAAGAGTGACATGTATGAAAGAATTATGAATGGTGGCTTTGCGACAAATACTATGTCAACTACATGATCATGCTAAGCAATATGACAATGATGAATGTGTCATGATGAAAGGAATGATGGAAAGTTGCATGGCAATATTTCTCGGAATGGCTATGGAAATGCCATAATAGGTAGGTATGGTGGCTGTTTTGAGGAAGATATAAGGAGGTTTATGTGTGACAGAGCGTATCATATCACGGGGTTTGGATGCACAGACGAAGTTTGCGCCAACTCTCAATGTGAGAAAGGGCAATGCACGGTACCGAAGAGGCTAGCAAGGATGGAAGGGTGAGAGTGCGTATAATCCATGAACTCAACATTAGTCATAAAGAACTCACATACTTATTGTAAAAATCTACAAGTCATCAAAAACCTCGGTACTACGCGCATGCTCCTAGGGGGGTAGATTGGTAGGAAAAGACCATCGCTCGTCCCCGACCGCCACTCATAAGGAAGACAATCAAATAACACCTCATGTTTCAAATTTGTTGCATAACGTTTACCATACGTGCATGCTACATGACTTGCAAACTTAAACACAAGCATTTCTCAATTTCAAAACACTCTTAAGAAAATTTTACTAATCTTGAATACCTAGCATATTAGGATTTTAAGAAAATTACCATGCTATTAAGACTCTCAAAATAATCTAAGTGAAGCATGAGAGATCAATAGTTTCTATAAAACAAATCCATCACCGTGCTCTAAAAGATATAAGTGAAGTACTAGAGCAAAACTATATAACTCAAAAGATATAAGCGTAGCACATAGAGTATTCTAACAAATTCCAAATCATGTATGGCTCTCTCAAAAGGTGTGTACAGCCAGGATGATTGTGGTAAACTAACAAGCAAAGATTCAAATCATACAAGACGCTCCAAGCAAAACACATATCATGTGGCGAATAAAAATATAGCTCCAAGTAAAGTTACCGATAGAAGTAGACGAAAGAGGGGATGCCTTCCGGGGCATCCCCAAGCTTTGGCTTTTAGGTGTCCTTAGATTATCTTTGGGGTGCCATGGGCATCCCCAAGCTTAGGCTCTTGCCACTCCTTGTTCCATAATCCATCAAATCTTTACCCAAAACTTGAAAACTTCACAGCACAAAACTTAAAGTAGAAAATCTCGTGAACTCCGTTAGCGAAAGAAAATAAAAGATCACTTCAAGGTGCTGTAATGAACTCATTATTTATTTATATTGGTGTTATACCTACTGTATTCCAACTTCTCTATGGTTTATAGACTATTTTACTAGCCATAGATTCAACAAAATAAGCAAACAACACGTGAAAAACAGAATCTGTCAAAAACAGAACAGTCTGTAGTAATCTGTAGCTAGCGCAAGATCTGGAACTCCAAAAATTCTAAAATAAATTTCTGGACGTGAGGAATTTATATATTAATCACCATCAAAAATAATTAACTAAATATCACTTTCCAAATAAAAATTAAAGCAGTTCTCGTGAGCGCTAAAGTTTCTGTTTTTTACAGCAAGTTCAACAAGACTTTCCCCAAATCTTCCCAATGGTTCGACTTGGCACAAACACTAATTAAACACAAAAAAACACAAACAAAACAGAGGCTAGATAAATTATTTATTACTAAACAGGAGCAAAAAGCAAGGAATAAAAATAAAAATTGGGTTGCCTCCCAACAAGCGCTATCGTTTAACGCCCCTAGATAGGCATTACAAGCAGGAATAGATTTAGGTATTGCCATCTTTGGTAGGAAATCCATAAGTGCATGTACAATGGTGCTATCTTAGGAGTGCCGTGTAGGATAAATGATGAGGTGGAGGAGAGAAAAATCATAATAAAAGGCTTGTCTTCTCTTATTTAAGATAAGACAAGAGATGACATCTTAGCACAATATGTGTCACCACGTTTTTAGGAATAACTAGTTATGAAGATAAGGCTAAGAAATGACCCATCGTAGACATCTTTTTTTTGTCATCTCTTAATTACATGCAAGACTTAAGATAAGGTTATCTTATCAACCATTGTACATGCCCTAAGTGGCTCTCATAATAGATTCATAAGGTAATTTAATCTTATTTCTAGGAAAGTGTTCCATGCCTTTCCTTAATGGAAATTGGAATCTAATATTTCCTTCCTTCATATCAATAATTGCACCAATCGTTCTAAGGAAAGGTCTACCAAGAATAATAGGACATGAAGGATTGCAATCTATGTCAAGAACAATAAAATCTACGGGCACACAATTCCTATTTGCAACATGTCACATCCCTGGTCCTGTTATGCTCTAGGCTAGCTTCATGTGTGCATCATGTCTATATTTTCGAAACTTGAATTGAGGAATTTTGGAAGCCTCAAAAACTTAAATAAAAGAGGGGCAAAAACCCTAGAAATCTCATTCATTGCTCCAAAATGCTCTTCTTAAATGTTTGATAATTTTTGGTAAGGGTTCTGGTCCCAACCAAAATATTGAACATTTTTAAGAAATTATTTTCGGACTTTGGATTTAATTCATTAACTATTTGAATTTGAATTATATTCATATAACTAGAATATTTCAAATACCCCTGAAATATTTTGTGAGCTTTTGGAAAAGTCCATCTAGCAAAATAAAAATATTCAGAGGAGTTTTTGGCATTGTTTGAATTATTTTAAATTCAAAACAGTGGCAAAATAAATTAAATAAAACAAAACAGAAGAAAAAAATAAAACAGAGCAGAAAACTTACCCGACGCTTACCTGAGGCCCACCCACCTGGTGGCCCAGCAGAAGCCGGCCCAGCCCACCACTGCAGCCCTCCGTCGTCTTCCTCCCCTCGCCCCGAAGCAGCTGCGTGCTCGCACGCGCACGGCCGCACGGCCACCTCCTGCTTGCCGACGAGCCCCTGGCCGCGTGGACGACTCCCGCAGGCCGTCCCGATCCCGCTGACCGTTTCGCTCACTCTCCCCTCTCGACCCTCCCTCCTCTGCTCCCTCTCTTCCGCCTGGACCGAACGGAGCCGCCGTCACCGACGAGCTCCCTCGCGGCCACAGCCACCCCCTCGCTCCCTCTCCACACCCCTGAGCTCCGTCCCGACCCCATGAAGCTCCACCACGATGCATGCGACGCCGGGTGCCCTGTAGCCACGCCATCACCGCCATCTTCATTGCCACGGCCGGCAATCGCCGCCGTTCGATTCGCCGCCGACAGGACGTCCCCGAGCCCACTTAGCGTCACGTCCGACTCCCCGTGAGCTCCTCTTCTCTTCCCCTCACTCCCCGCACCTGATTTCGTCCCCTAGCTCCTTCTTCCACCACGGCCGAAGCTCGCCGCCGCCGTGCCTCGTCGCCGTCGTGGCCAGAGCCACTGGAGCTCCCACCTGAGTGCACCATCGTGCTCAGAACATCTCCACGAGCCCGTTGCCTGCCACAGCTCGCCCTCTCGTGCCCCCTAGTGGTCGCCTGTGTCTCACCCGAGCTCCGGCGGCCGCAACCGAGCTCGCCGCCGTCGACTCCGGCCACCCCAGGCCCAGAGACCACGACCATCCGACGCGCCATCGCGCCAGCTCCCCGTAGAGCCAAAGGGCGCACCGAACGGTGCAGTATAGACGAAACCCGAGCCACCCCGGTGCGTCTCCGCCGCGTTTTGGGTCGCCGCCGGCGATACTCCGGCGACTGCCGACGTGGCACGCTTAATTAGCTCTAATGACGCCCTAACCAACCCCCTAGGCCACTGACTGTGGGCCCCACCCCTGGTTAAACCTCAGTTAGCGCTGGGTTTGACCGGGATTAGCTCCTGTGTCACTGACGTGTGGCCCCCACATGTCAGGTTTGACCTGGGGCGCCCAGTTGACCCTGCTGACGTCACTGTGACGTGGGGCTGACGCAATAAGTATTTTCTGGATTTAAAAAATAATCAGGAAATTCTAGAAAATAGCTAAAACTTCAATAAATCATAGAAAATTAACCGTAACTCCAAATTAAATAAATTATATATGAAAAATTATCAGAAAAATTCAAGGAATCCATCTGTACCATTTTCATGCATGTTAGAACAACTTATAGCTGCTGTTTAGCACAAATCAATTAATGGCATTTGAATAATCACATATGGAGTTTGAATTTGAATCTTGTATTCAAACCAACTTCATTTAATCTGTTGCTAGTTGCATTAGCCCAAAACACATTCATATTGCCATGTCATAGCATGCATCATATTGTGCATTGCATTGATTGTGTTTTTCTGTATTTGCCGGTAATTGTCCCCTCTCGATAGACGTGTACCGACGATGTGATCGATGACACCGATGAAGAGCTATATTATCTTCAGAAGTGCCAGGCAAGCAAAACCCCCTTGTTCATTCCGATAAAATCCCACTCTCTCGCTCCTGCTCTCTTTTACTGCATTAGGACAACAACGATATATTTGTTACTTGCTGCGGTAGCTGAACCCCTTTATCCTTTGCATGACCTGTCATTGCCACAGTAAATGGATGAAACCCACTAGCATGAGTAGGAGTTGTTTGAGCCCTGTTGTGCCTACTCATTCATGTGTGTTTGTCATGCCTGCTACTGCTTAGAGTTGAGTCAGGTCTGATTCATCGGGGATGAATCAGAGGCGTGTGAACATGTCCTACTGTGTGTGAGCTAAGTGTGTGAACATGATTTGGTAAAGGTAGCGATGAGAGGCCATGTAGGAGTACATGGTGGGTTGTCTCATTGCAGCCGTCCTCAGGAACTGAGTTCTGTTTGTGATCCATGAACAGCTACTACCACACATTGGGATCCTTAATTACTCTCTCGACTTATTAATCAACATGATCTCTGTCCAGGAGTTGCAACTAGTTTCTGGTGTTTGTAGGTAGTGTTAGTAGTCTACCAAGTGGCACCCGGTACAGGTGGGCTTGGGACAGACTAGGCACAGTGGCCCGGTGTACCAAGTGGCACCCGGTTGGTGGGCTTGGGAACCCTGCACACATCGTTTGGGGCCGTAAGCGACACCCCGGCCGGATCTCCTTGCGGATGGAACCCGAATAGGCGATAAACCTGGACTAGAGACTTGTTCGGTTAGTCAGGTCGTGGCCGACTCCCTCGCTCGGTTTCCGCTTGAAGGTTGCCGAGGTACATGACGTGTACAGGGCGATAAGTGGAGAAAGCGTGTGTGAAGAAGTACACCCCTGTAGGGTTATCATTATCTATTCGAATAGCCGGATTCCTCGGATATGGAAACTTGGACCCCTTGTACAGTTCATAGACAAGTGAAAGTGGATACTCTAAAACACGCAAGATAAGCGTGAGTGCTATGGATGGCGTTCTCGTAGGGAGACGGGAGCGGATCCATAGTGGTGTATTGGTTGGTGAATATATGGACTCGTGTGCGCCACCTCAAAAGAGTTACTTGCAGTCGTAGTTCAGGTTAGCCACCGAGTCAAAGCTGGCTTGCTGCAGTTAAACTCCACCACCCCCTTGTTGATAATGATGCATATGTAGTTAGTTCTGATGTAAGTCTTGTTGGGTACATTTGTACTCACGTTTGCCTATTTTATGTTTTTTGCAGAGAGACTTCAGTCTCACTAGTAGTTCCGCTTGGACTTCGACGTTTAGCTTGTTACCTCAGCTACGATCTTGTGCCCTCAGCAGGATCTGGTAGATAGTCAGGCTTTCAGCCTTTATCATTTATAGACGTCTGTACTCAAACATGATAGCTTCCGCTTGTGCTTTGATTTGTATGCTCTGATTGTTGGGTCATGAGACCCATGGTTGTAATATCTCGCTCCTCGGAGCCTACTGAATAAACTACTTGAGTCGTAGAGTCATTTTGTGATGCCATGTTGTATCTGCACATATCGAGCATATTGTGTGTATGTTGTTGAAATGCTGGGTATGTGTGGGATCTGACTATCTAGTTGTTTATCCCTAGTAGCCTCTCTTACCGGGAAATGTCTCCTAGTGTTTCCACTGAGCCATGGTAGCTTGCTACTACTCCGGAACACTTAGGCTGGCCGGCATGTGTCCTTCTTCGTTCCTGTGTCTGTCCCTTCGGGGAAATGTCACGCGATGAATACCGGAGTCCTGTTAGCCCGCTACAGCCCGGTTCACCGGAGTCCTGCTAGCCCAGTGCTACAGCCTGGATTCACTCGCTGATGACCGACACGTTCGATGCTGGGTCATGGATGCCTGTCCCTGTAAGTCTGTGCCACTTTGGGTTTACGACTAGCCATGTCAGCCCGGGCTCCTTACCATATGGATGCTAGCGACACTATCATATACATGTGCCAAAAGACGCAAACGGTCCCGGGTAAAGGTAAGGCGACACCCGTGGGAATACCGTGCGTGAGGCCGCAAAGTGATATGGGGTGTTGCATGCTAGATCGATGTGGCATTGAGTCGGGGTCCTGACAGCGTTGGTATCAGAGCTTGACTGCATGTAGGATTACCAAGCCAAACTGGTCGAAGTTGAGTCTAGAAATTCTTTAGTTATATAAGGGAATTGATTGTGGGATGGAACGTAAGGCTCTGTTACTCCTTATACCTTATGCCCTTCTGATCTGAGTCATCTTATTTTCCTACGGGGATTAAGAACTAGGCTATCTTTTCTTTCTATCAGGATCACGTGTTACTAATCCGTAGACTTATAGATTGTTGGACTTAAGCCTCGTTTCAGTTCCTACTACTTCTGTATGTTAATTATTGATCTTGAGACCTTGATATTGTGCTTCTGAGTGGTTATGCCACCATTTTTGTGAATGTCTCAAATCTTTTCTGAGCATTTACAGCCGTTATGCTGTCCGAGTCATTCCAGGTTTCTAAATAGTCTGATGCATTTGCAAAATCCTTTCCCTCTGGTTTCGATGTTCCTTTATGCCAGCTCAATCACACTAATTGTTGAGTTGAGGTATTCTATTGCCTTGACATTATGTTGGAGTTACTATTATGACCCTAGGTGTCTCAGGGGATCATCTAGTAGTCTAGCCATGATTTATGTTCCAGTGTGATGACTCTGGCCGTCATTATCGAAAGCATCCCGTGATGCCATTTAGTAGTAGGTATTCTATTCCTGGGTTTTGAACCCGAGATTCACCCTACTTGCTTCATGTTGATAGTTTTGCTCGTTCCTTTAGGTTATTAGTAACCTTTGCATTAGTCCTCGATGTTCGTGGTATTCCTTTCTTCCAAATACTATGAACTGCTTATGGCAGATGTTCCTCGCTGATCGAAAGATCACAATCAGAGTGCTCTCGATGGGTTCTCGATTCTACATTGTGACTCTGCCAGTTCTATCTTTCTGCATGGGTTATCCGGAAGAAAAATGTGGAATTCGTTCGACATGCTAAACCATGCATCCACAACTCAGAAAATCGTATGTTCCTTTGAGTTGTCCCTCTTTAGTTGTCTTCTGACCCTCGTCTATCAATTGATAGTCAAGAGTATGCGTGCATTCGTTCGTCGATGCCTATTACCCTTGTGGTCCGCCAAGCCATTCTATTTTAGAATGAATAGGAGAAACAAACTCCAGTACCTCATCCATATCTAGGATTGGGTCAAAGTAGTTGTATTCCGCAGATCAAAATGCCAATCCAGCTTTTGCTCTGTTCTACCTTGGAGTATTACCATCTTTATATCAAGAATGTCATGGGAATTGCACACCATCCTATGAACTCTTGACACAGTGATACTTCTCACCATCATTAGTCATTCCTCGGTCTTCGTGTTAATGCAACCGGAATGTCGACAAGTGAGTCGTGATGTGTGAAATCAATACTGCTAGCAACTCCATTGTTTGGTAGTTAAAGGACAATAATTTCATTCTTAGCATGTTGGTTAGTGAATCATCACTCTAAGATTGATCGTGCTACCTAGTCCATTCTCCTGGTTCACTCCTCGATCGATGAGTTAGGATTATTTCAAATCCTTGCCCTACTGATCATATCATCTTGCCCTGAAAAGCAAGATTGTTCTCGAGCTTAGTAACATACCGGTGGTTCGTGATTTCCGAAGATCTTCTCGGAAGTATTACCAGGTTGTCACCTGACCGCTATGTTGAGCTCGTGATCAAGTTGGTTTCTTGTGAACCACCTTCTCTCCAAGAATCGGTGTCAGATATCCCTGAGCTAGTTGGTTAAGCTAAACGACAACTTGGAGGGTTGGAAGATAAAAGCTTGCCTGACTTAGTTCGTTCCAAAGGGATATTCTTGTGTAGTGTGTGTTGAAGAAAGATGATATCTTCATCGATTGGTCCCTGTGATCAGTTGCTGGACCTATTGTCTTATCAATCCTTTGATTTGAGTGTGGGCTATCATCAAATCAAGTCAGAACCAACGATGTTCGTAATGTTGTCTTACTCGTGGTTGATCCCTCGAGCATACACCATTATATCTTTTGGGTCTGACCAATGCTATCACCGTGTTCACACGATGGTGGAAGTCCAGTGATATGGAAATTCCGATGAGTTGTTGTTGAGTCCATTGACAACATCCTTATCTCCTCCATGATGTTGTTGAACATTAAGTTAGTGTTGGAAACTTTTGAAAGCATTTTCTTCATGCTAGCTTATGAAGTACTTGTTTGATGAAAGGAGTGACTTCCTTTGATTCACGTGCATTTTGATGTAAGTTGCCGTCGTGAATTCGAGAAAGTTTGTTTTCGCTCCTTTGGAATCATCCCAAGTCGGTCATGCACGTGCGAAGAATTCTGTGGTCTGTTAGACTGATCATCTTCATTCCATATGTATATCCTAGCACACCAAGCCACTGATTGATTTGTTCAAGGAGAAGAAGTTCCTTCTTAAGAGTATACCTTATGCAAGGATTTTGATATCCTCGTTGATGGTTCCCCACCTGAACTCGGAAGTGTTTTATTATAAGACTACCACGTGGTCATGCTTGTCTGGGACAACGTGTTCACATGTTTGTAGCAGAACCAACTCATGCTTTGGAGCTTGCTATCGTAGTTCATCTCCCAAGAATCCCGCAACGTCATCTTGTCGATTTGTGTTGCAAACTTTCATTTGTCTTCCTAGACTCGATGGGTCTGGAATATTCTGACACCAACCAGATCTGAATCTCAGGCAGATATGATGGTTGGAACATTTCCCAAGAACTATAATATTGGTTCCTCGATAACTGGTAAGGTGGATGTCGTGGCCAACACACCCCGCCAGGAGACCTATTATTGTAGTATCTCGATTGGAGAAGTTGGCCACCTCCCCATAAGGATTTCGTAGGATTTACCTCCGTAACTGTTCCTTATGGATTCTATTGCTCCCGAAGTCCGACCTTTACTTGATGTTCTAGTTATCAAACCATATCTATGAATGGGTTACACTAGCACGTCAAGGAGAGCATTAGAAGCGGAGTGCTAAATGTCTCTCGGTCGATCACCCAGATTTTGTTTCCTTGGCCTCGCTAAGGTGAAATCTGAGAAAGTGTTATCTTCCTTTGCATCTGCATCATCCATCATCATTCATCATGGTAGCAAGTTGTGTTGCCAGGATCCTTGACACGGATGTTGGTAAAACCTTGATGATTATGGAAATGCTCAAGTTCTTGAGAGCACGCACAAGCGCTACGTGTTATCATCGGCACAAACTGGGTTTGCTCTCAGTTTCCTCGGCAATGCTATGACCTTTTCAGACAGTGAATTCACTCCCTATTGTTGGGTTCTTCCCCAGTTACCAGAATCATTCCCAGCATTTGCATTTTGTTCCTAGCTTGCACCGCCAATGTGCCATTCTACCATGGGTCTCTTCCATCTCCGGTGATAAGCAAATTCATCCATTACGTTGTCTTCAACAAGGTAATCCACATCATCCAAGTCCATGTATGCCATTCTACCGACCCCGCCAATCGATTGCTGTGATTTGCCTTAGGCTGATATAGAGAGTCTCAATGATCTCTATATCAAAGGTAATTCTTTTTGCCACTTAGGATAATAATCTACGAACCAGCCTTCTCCAGGATGTTTCGTCGTGGTATCATGGCAATTCAACTCCTCGCTACGTTGACAACCGATCGCCACCTTCTTAAGTCTGGAATTGTTGTCTACCTAGTGAACCTTGTCACCTACTCCACTCCATCCCTTTAGAGGTATGCTTCGTCTCTCAGCTCGAGAGATGTTGCTATGTCACCTTCCGGGAGTTAATCCTGAGTTGTTCGACCTTCAAGAAGATCGACCCTTCTAGAGTCTCCTTCTTCCCTCCATGTCATGTTGACAGGATTTCTCAGAGCAAGACTTCAAGACAATAATGGTGATCGAATCAACGTTCCTTTGAAGTGCAACCCGGATCGTGAAGATTGTGCTAGTTTGCGTTCCCCTTCATCTTACCATACGCTTGAATCTCGCGACGAGATTTTTGTTTAGTAGGGGTGAGTTGTCACATCCCTGGTCCTGTTATGCTCTAGGCTAGCTTCATGTGTGCATCATGTCTATATTTTCGAAACTTGAATTGAGGAATTTTGGAAGCCTCAAAAACTTAAATAAAAGAGGGGCAAAAACCCTAGAAATCTCATTCATTGCTCCAAAATGCTCTTCTTAAATGTTTGATAATTTTTGGTAAGGGTTCTGGTCCCAACCAAAATATTGAACATTTTTAAGAAATTATTTTGGGACTTTGGATTTAATTCATTAACTATTTGAATTTGAATTATATTCATATAACTAGAATATAATTTCAAATACCCCTGAAATATTTTGTGAGCTTTTGGAAAAGTCCATCTAGCAAAATAAAAATATTCAGAGGAGTTTTTGGCATTGTTTGAATTATTTTAAATTCAAAACAGTGGCAAAATAAATTAAATAAAACAAAACAGAAGAAAAAAATAAAATAGAGCAGAAAACTTACCCGATGCTTACCTGAGGCCCACCCACCTGGTGGCCCAGCAGAAGCCGGCCCAGCCCACCACTGCAGCCCTCCGTCGTCTTCCTCCCCTCGCCCCGAAGCAGCTGCGTGCTCGCACGCGCACGGCCGCGCGGCCACCTCCTTCTTGCCGACGAGCCCCTGGCCGCGTGGACGACTCCCGCAGGCCGTCCCGATCCCGCTGACCGTTTCGCTCACTCTCCCCTCTCGACCCTCCCTCCTCTGCTCCCTCTCTTCCGCCTGGACCGAACGGAGCCGCCGTCACCGACGAGCTCCCTCGCGGCCACAGCCACCCCCTCGCTCCCTCTCCACACCACTGAGCTCCGTCCCGACCCCATGAAGCTCCACCACGACGCATGCGACGCCGGGTGCCCTGTAGCCACGCCATCACCGCCATCTTCATCGCCACGGCCGGCAATCGCCGCCGTTCGATTCGCCGCCGACAGGACGTCCCCGAGCCCACTTAGCGTCACGTCCGACTCCCCGTGAGTGAGCTCCTCTTCTCTTCCCCTCACTCCCCGCACCTGATTTCGTCCCCTAGCTCCTTCTTCCACCACGGCCGAAGCTCGCCGCCGCCGTGCCTCGTCGCCGTCGTGGCCAGAGCCACTGGAGCTCCCACCTGAGTGCACCATCGTGCTCAGAACATCTCCACGAGCCCGTTGCCTGCCACAGCTCGCCCTCTCGTGCCCCCTAGTGGTCGCCTGTGTCTCACCCGAGCTCCAGCGGCCGCAACCGAGCTCGCCGCCGTCGACTCCGGCCACCCCAGGCCCGGAGACCACGACCATCCGACGCGCCATCGCGCCAGCTCCCCGTAGAGCCAAAGGGCGCACCGAACGGTGCAGTATAGACGAAACCCGAGCCACCCCGGTGCGTCTCCGCCGTGTTTTGGGTCGCCGCTGGCGATACTCCGGTGACTGCCGACGTGGCACGCTTAATTAGCGCTAATGACGCCCTAACCAACCCCCTAGGCCACTGACTGTGGGCCCCACCCCTGGTCAAACCTCAGTTAGCGCTGGGTTTGACCGGGATTAGCTCCTGTGTCACTGACGTGTGGCCCCCACATGTCAGGTTTGACCTGGGGCGCCCAGTTGACCCTGCTGACGTCACTGTGATGTGGGGCTGACGCAATAAGTATTTTCTGGATTTAAAAAATAATCAGGAAATTCCAGAAAATAGCTAAAACTTCAATAAATCATAGAAAATTAACCGTAACTCCAAATTAAATAAATTATATATGAACAATTATCAGAAAAATTCAAGGAATCCATCTGTACCATTTTCATGCATGTTAGAACAACTTATAGCTGTTGTTTAGCACAAATCAATTAATGGCATTTGAATAATCACATATGGAGTTTGAATTTGAATCTTGTATTCAAACCAACTTCATTTAATCTGTTGCTAGTTGCGTTAGCCCAAAACACATTCATATTGCCATGTCATAGCATGCATCATATTGTGCATTGCATTGATCGTGTTTTTCTGTATTTGCCGGTAATTGTCCCCTCTCGATAGACGTGTACCGACGATGTGATCGATGACACCGATGAAGAGCTATATTATCTTCAGAATTGCCAGGCAAGCAAAACCCCCTTGTTCATTCCGATAAAATCCCACTCTCTCGCTCCTGCTCTCTTTTACTGCATTAGGACAACAACGATATATTTGTTACTTGCTGCGGTAGCTGAACCCCTTTATCCTTTGCATGACCTGTCATTGCCACAGTAAATAGATGAAACCCACTAGCATGAGTAGGAGTTGTTTGAGCCCTGTTGTGCCTACTCATTCATGTTTGTCTGTCATGCCTGCTACTGCTTAGAGTTGAGTCAGGTCTGATTCATCGGGGATGAATCAGAGGCGTGTGAACATGTCCTACTGTGTGTGAGCTAAGTGTGTGAACACGATTTGGTAAAGGTAGCGGTGAGAGGCCATGTAGGAGTACATGGTGGGTTGTCTCATTGCAGCCGTCCTCAGGAACTGAGTTCTGTGTTTGTGATCCATGAACAGCTACTACCACACATTGGGATCCTTAATTGACTCTCTCGACTTATTAATCAACATGATCTCTGTCCAGGAGTTGCAACTAGTTTCTGGTGTTTGTAGGTAGTGTTAGTAGTCTACCTAGTGGCACCCGGTACAGGTGGGCTTGGGACAGACTAGGCACAGTGGCCCGGTGTACCAAGTGGCACTCGGTTGGTGGGCTTGGGAACCCTGCACACATCGTTTGGGGCCGTAAGCGACACCCCGGCCGGATCTCCTTGCGGATGGAACCCGAATAGGCGATAAACCTGGACTAGAGACTTGTTCGGTTAGTCAGGTCGTGGCCGACTCCCTCGCCCGGTTTCCGCTTGAAGGTTGCCGAGGTACATGACGTGTACAGGGCGATAAGTGGCGAAAGCGTGTGTGAAGAAGTACACCCCTCCAGGGTTATCATTATCTATTCGAATAGCCGGATTCCTCGGATATGGAAACTTGGACCCCTTGTACAGTTCATAGACAAGTGAAAGTGGATACTCTAAAACACGCAAGATAAGCGTGAGTGCTATGGATGGCGTTCTCGTAGGGAGACGGGAGCGGATCCATAGTGGTGTATTGGTTGGTGAATATGTGGACTCGTGTGCGCCACCTCAAAAGAGTTACTTGCAGTCGTAGTTCAGGTTAGCCACCGAGTCAAAGCTGGCTTGCTGCAGTTAAACTCCACCACCCCCTTGTTGATAATGATGCATATGTAGTTAGTTCTGATGTAAGTCTTGCTGGGTACATTTGTACTCACGTTTGCCTATTTTATGTTTTTTGCAGAGAGACTTCAGTCTCACTAGTAGTTCCGCTTGGACTTCGACGTTTAGCTTGTTACCTTAGCTACAATCTTGTGCCCTCAGCAGGATCTGGTAGATAGTCAGGCTTTCAGCCTTTATCATTTATAGACGTCTGTACTCAGACATGATAGCTTCCGCTTGTGCTTTGATTTGTATGCTCTGATTGTTGGGTCATGAGACCCATGGTTGTAATATCTCGCTCCTCGGAGCCTACTGAATAAACTACTTGAGTTGTAGAGTCATTTTGTGATGCCATGTTGTATCTGCACATATCGAGCATATTGTGTGTATGTTGTTGAAATGCTGGGTATGTGTGGGATCTGACTATCTAGTTGTTTATCCCTAGTAGCCTCTCTTACCGGGAAATGTCTCCTAGTGTTTCCACTGAGCCATGGTAGCTTGCTACTGCTCCGGAACACTTAGGCTGGCCGGCATGTGTCCTTCTTCGTTCCTGTGTCTGTCCCTTCGGGGAAATGTCACGCGATGAATACCGGAGTCCTGTTAGCCCGCTACAGCCCGGTTCACCGGAGTCCTGCTAGCCCAGTGCTACAGCCTGGATTCACTCGCTGATGACCGACACATTCGATGTTGGGTCATGGATGCCTGTCCCTGTAAGTCTGTGCCACTTTGGGTTTACGACTAGCCATGTCAGCCCGGGCTCCTTACCATATGGATGCTAGCGACACTATCATATACGTGTGCCAAAAGACGCAAACGGTCCCGGGTAAAGGTAAGGCGACACCCGTGGGAATACCGTGCGTGAGGCCGCAAAGTGATATGGGGTGTTGCATGCTAGATTGATGTGGCATTGAGTCGGGGTCCTGACACAACAATAAGAACATCATTAATTCTTCCCATAGGTTTCTTAATAGTGGAATCCGCAAGGTGCAAGTTTAGAGAGCAATCATCAAAATCACGGAAACCTAACAAATCACACAAAGTCTTCGGAATCGTGGAAACACTAGCACCCAAATCACATAAAGCATAGCATTCATGATCCTTAATTTTAATTTTAATAGTTGGTTCCCACTCATCATAAAGTTTCCTAGGGATAGAAGCTTCCAATTCAAGGTTTTCTTCATAAGATTGCATCAAGGCATCAACGATATGTTTAGTAAACGCTTTATTTTGACTATAAGCATGTGGAGAATTTAGCATGGCTTGCAACAAGGAAATACAATCAATCAAACAGAAAATTTCATAGTTAAATTCCTTGAAATCCATAATAGTGGGTTTAGCAACATCTAGGGTTTTAATTTCTTCAATCCCACTTTTATCAAATTTAGCACTAGGATCAACAAATTCCGAATTCTTGGAACGCCTTCTAGGTAAAGGTGGATCATATTCAGTCCCATCATTATCAAGATTCATATTGCTAAACAAAGATTTAATAGGGGACACATCAATAACTTTTAGATCTTCATCTTTATTTTCATAGGAACTAGAAGAACACGCTCTTATAAAGGCATCTTTCTTAGCACGCATCCTAGCAGTTCTTTCTTTGCACTCATCAATGGAAATTCTCATGGCTTTGAGAGACTCATTGATATCATGCTTAGGTGGAATAGATCTAAGTTTCAAAGAATCAACATCAAGAGCAATTCTATCAATGTTCCTAGCCAAATCATCAATCTTAAGCAATTTTTCTTCAATCATAGCATTAAAATTCTTTTGCGAAGTAATAAATTATTTAATATTAGATTCAAAATAAGAGGGCATCTTATTATAATTTCCATAAGAATTGTTGTAGGAATTACCATAATTATTAGAGGGATTACTAGGGTAAGGCCTAGGATTGAAATTTCTTCTATACGTGTTGTTACCAAAATTGTTCCTACCAACAAAATTCACATCCATAGATTCATTATTATTCTCAATCAAAGTAGAAAAGGGCATATCATTAGGATCAGAAGAAACACTCTTATTAGCAAATAATTTCATAAGTTCATCCATCTTTCCACTCAAAACATTAATTTCTTCTATCGCATGCACCTTTTTATTAGTAGATCTTTCAGTATGCCATTGAGAATAATTAACCATAATATTATCTAGGAGTTTAGTAGCTTCTCCTAAAGTGATTTCCATAAAAGTGCCTCCCGCGGCCGAATCTAAAAGATTTCTAGAAGCAAAATTCAATCCGGCATAAAAAATTGTATAATCATCCACAAATTTAAACCATGAGTAGGGTAATTACGTATCATTAATTTCATTCTCTCCCAAGCTTGTGCAACATGTTCGTGATCAAGTTTCTTAAAATTCATAACATCGTTTCGAAGAGAGAAGATCTTAGCGGGAGGAAAATACTTAGAGATAAAATCATCTTTGCACTTGTTCCATCAATCAATACTATTTTTAGGCAAAGATGAAAACCAAGCTTTAGCACGATCTCTAAGCGAAGAAGGAAATAGCTTCAATTTAACAATATCATTATCCACATCTTTCTTCTTCTGCATGCCACACAAATCAACGAAGCTATTTAGATGGGTAGCGGCATCTTCACTAGGAAGGCCGAAAAACGAATCTTTCATGACAAGATTCAGCATTGGTAAGAGGAGCAATCAGAGTGCTAATAAAATCATTATTGTTGGTATTGGTGAAGTCACACAATTTAGTATTATCCTGAGCCATCGTGACAAGCAAGCAAACTAACACACAAGCAAACCAAAAGCAAGCGGGCAAAAAGAGGCAAATAGAGAGGGATGATAGAGAGAGAGGGCGAATAAAGCGGCAAGGGTGAAGTGAGGGAGAGGAAAACGAGAGGCAAATAGCAAATAATGTAATGCGGGAGATAAGGGTATGCGATCGGTACTTGGTATCTTGACTTTTGTGTAGACCTCCCCGGCAACGGCGCCAGAAATCCTTCTTGTTACCTCTTGAGCACTGCGTTGGTTTTCCCCGAAGAGGAAGGGATGATGCAGCAAAGTAGCGTAAGTATTTCCCTCAGTTTTTGAGAACCAAGGTATCAATCCAGTAGGAGGCTACGCGCGAGTCCCTCGCACCTGCACAAACCAAATAAATCCTCGCGACTAACGCAAATAGGGGTTGTAAATCCCTATAGGGCCACTTACGAGAGTGAGATCTGATAGATATGATAAGATAATATTTTTGGTATTTTTATGATTAAAGATGCAAAGTAAAATAAAGGCAAAGTAAATAGCAAAGGAGATCAATATGATAAAGATAGACCCGGGGGCCATAGGTTTCACTAGTGGCTTCTTTCAAGAGCATAAGTATTCTACTGTGGGTGAACAAATTATTGTTGAGCAATTGACGGAATTGAGCATAGTTATGAGAATATCTAGGTATGATCATGTATATAGGCATCAAGTCCGAGACAAGTAGACCGACTCCTGCCTGCATCTACTACTATTACTCCACTCATCGACCGCTATCCAGCATGCATCTAGAGTATTAAGTTAAAAACAGAATAACGCCTTAAGCAAGATGACATGATGTAGAGGGATAGACTCATGCAATATGAAGAAAACCCCATCTTCTTATCCTCGATGGCAACAATACAATATGTGCCTTGCTGCCCTTACTGTCACCGGGAAAGGACACCGCAAGATTGAACCCAAAGCTAAGCACTTCTCCCATTGCAAGAAAGATCAAACTAGTAGGCCAAACCAAACTGATAATTCGAAGAGACTTGCAAAGATAACCAATCATAGATAAAAGAATTTAGAGAAGAACCAAATATTATGCATAGATAGACTTGATCATAAACCCACAATGCATCGGTCTCAACAAACACACCGCAAAAAGAAGATTACATCGAATAGATCTCCACAAGAGAGGGGGAGAACATTGTATTGAGATCCAAAAAGAGAGAAGAAGCCATCTAGCTACTGTTGGGGAATGTAGCAGAAATTCAAAATTTTCCTACGTGTCACCAAGATCTATCTATGGAGAAACCAGCAACGAGGGGAAGGAGAGTGCATCTACATACCCTTGTAGATCACTAAGTGGAAGCGTTCAAGTGAACGGGGTTGATGGAGTCGTACTCGTCGTGATCCAAATCACCGATGATCAAGTGCCGAATGCACGGCACCTCCGTGTTCAACACACGTACAGCCCGGTGACGTCTCCCACGCCTTGATCCAGCAAGGAGAGAGGGAGAGGTTGAGGAAGACTCCATCCAGCAGCAGCACAACGGCGTGGTGGTGGTGGAGGAGCGTGGCAATCCTGCAGGGCTTCGCCAAGCACCACGGGAGAGGAGAAGGACTTAGGAGAGAGGGAGGGGCTGCACCAAAGGCATAAGGAGTGTCTCAAGAGGCCCTCCTACCCTCACTATATATAGGGAGCCCAAAGGGGGGGGGGTGCGCCAGCCCTAGGAGATCCAATCTCCTAGGGGGCGGCGGCCAGGGGAGGTTTCCCTCCCCCCCAAGGCACCTAGGAGGTGCCTTCCCTCCTTGGGACTCTTCCTTAGGGTTCCCCCTTCACCCTAGGCGCATGGGCCATAAGGGAAGTGGCGCCCCAGCCCACTTTGGGCTGGATCCCTTCCCACTTCAGCCCATGGGACCCTCCGGGATAGGTGGCCCCACCCGGTGGGCCCCCGGGACCCTTCCGGTGGTCCCGGTACAATACCGATGACCCCGAAACTTGTCCCGATGGCCGAAATAGGACTTCCTATATATAAATCTTTACCTGCGGACCATTCCGGAACTCCTCGTGACGTCCGGGATCTCATCCGGGACTCCGAACAACATTCGGTAACCACATACAAGCTTCCTTTATAACCCTAGCGTCATCGAACCTTAAGTGTGTAGACCTTATGGGTTCGGGAGACATGCAGACATGACCGAGACGTTCTCCGGTCAATAACCAACAGCGGGATCTGGATACCCATGTTGGATCCCACATGTTCCACGATGATCTCATCGGATGAACCACGATGTCAAGGACTTAATCAATCCTGTATACAATTCCCTTTGTCTAGCGGTATTGTACTTGCCCGAGATTCGATCGTCGGTATCCCGATACCTTGTTCAATCTCGTTACCGGCAAGTCTCTTTACTCGTTCCGTAACACATCATCCTGTGATCAACTCCTTGATCACATTGTGCACATTATGATGATGTCCTACCGAGTGGGCCCAGAGATACCTCTCCGCTTACACGGAGTGACAAATCCCGGTCTCGATTCGTGCCAACCCAACAGACACTTTCGGAGATACCTGTAGTGCACCTTTATAGTCACCCAGTTACATTGTGACGTTTGGTACACCCAAAGCATTCCTACGGTATCCGGGAGTTGCACAATCTCATGGTCTAAGGAAATGATACTTGACATTAGAAAAGCTTTAGCATACGAACTACACGATCTTTGTGCTAGGCTTACGATTGGGTCTTGTCCATCACATCATTCTCCTAATGATGTGATCCCGTTATCAATGACATCCAATGTCCATGGTCAGGAAACCGTAACCATCTATTGATCAACGAGCTAGTCAACTAGAGGCTTACTAGGGACATGGTGTTGTCTATGTATCCACACATGTATCTGAGTTTCCTATCAATACAATTATAGCATGGATAATAAACGATTATCATGAACAAGGAAATATAATAATAACTAATTTATTATTGCCTCTAGGGCATATTTCCAACAGTCTCCCACTTGCACTAGAGTCAATAATCTAGTTCACATCGCCATGTGATTAACACTCACGGGTCACATCGCCATGTGACCAACATCCAAAGAGTTTACTAGAGTCAATAATCTAGTTCACATCACTATGTGATTAACACTCAATGAGTTCTGGGTTTGATCATGTTGCTTGTGAGAGAGGTTTTAGTCAACGGGTCTGAACCTTTCAGATCCGTGTGTGCTTTACAAATCTCTATGTCATCTCCTAGATGCAGCTGCCACGCTCTATTTGGAGCTATTCCAAATAACTGTTCTACTTGGAGCTATTCTAAATTGTTGCTCCATTATACGTATCCGGTATCTCTACACAGAACTATCCGGATAGGTGTTAAGCTTGCATCGACGTAACCCTTTACGACGAACTCTTTTACCACCTCCATAATTGAGAAAATTCCTTAGTCCACTAGTTACTAAGGATAACTTTGACCCATGTCCTGTGATCCATTCTTGGATCACTCTTGTACCCCTTGACTAACTCATGGCAAGGCACACTTCAGGTGCGGTACACAGCATAGCATACTGTAGAGCCTATGTCTTAAGCATAGGGGACGACCTTCGTCCTTTCTCTCTATTCTGCCGTGGTCGAGCTTTAAGTCTTAACTTCATACCTTACAACTCAGGCAAGAACTCCTTCTTTGACTGGTCCATCTTGAACACCTTCAAGATCATGTCAAGGTATGTGCTCATTTGAAAGTACCATTAAGCGTTTTGATTTATCCTTATAGATCTTGATACTCAATGTTCAAGTAGCTTAATCCAGGCTTTCCATTGAAAAACACTTTCCAAATAACCCTATATGCTTTCCAGAAATTCTACGTCATTTCTGATCAACAATATGTCAACATATATTTATCAGAAATTCTATAGTGCTCCCACTCACTTCTTTGGAAATACAAGTTTCTCATAAACTTTGTATACACCAAAATCTTTGATCATCTTATCAAAGCATACATTCCAACTCCGAGATCCTTACTCCAGTCCTTAGAAGGATTGCTGGAGCTTTGCATACTTATTAGCATCTTTCAGGATTGACAAAACCTTCCGGTTTGTATCACATACAACCTTTCCTCAAAAAAACGTCGAGGAAACAATGTTTTTGACATCCTATCTGCAAGATTTCATAATAATACAGTAATCGCTAATATAATTCCAACAGACTCTTAGCATCGCTACGAGTGAGAAAGTCTCATCGTAGTCAACTCCTTGAACTTGTCGGAAAACATCTTAACGACAAGTCGAGCCTTCTTAATGGTGAGATTTACCATCATTGTCCGTCTTCCTTTAAAATCCATCTGTACTCAACAGCCTTATGACCATCAAGTAGTTCTTCCAAAGTCTACACTTTGTTTTCATATATGGATCCTCTCTCGGATTATATGTCCTTGAGCCATTTATCGGAATCCAGGCCCACCATCGCTTCTCCATAGCTCGTAGGTTCATTGTTGTCTAGCAACATGACTTCCAAGACAGGATTACGTACCACTCTGAAGTAGTATGCATCCTTGTCATCCTACGAGGTTTGGTAGTGACTTGATATGAAGTTTCATGATCACTATCATAAGCTTCCACTTCAATTGGTGTAGGTGCCACAGGAACAACTTCATGTGCCCTGCCGCACACTAGTTGAAGAGATGGTTCAATAACCTCATCAAGTCTCCACCATCCTCCCACTCAATTCTTTCGAGAGAAACTTTTCCTCGAGAAAGGACCCGATTCTAGAAACAATCCCTTATTGCTTTCGGATCTGAGACAGGAGGTATACCCAACTATTTTGGGTGTCCTATGAAGATGCATTTATCCGCTTTGGGTTTGAGCTTATCAGCCTGAAACTTTTTCACATAAGCGTCGCAGCCCCAAACTTCTAAGAAACGACAGCTTAGGTTTCTCTAAACCATAGTTCATATGGTGTCATCTCATCGGAATTACATGGTGCCCTATTTAAAGTGAATGTGGTTGTCTCTAATGCCTAACCCATAAACTATCGTGGTAATTCGAAAGAGACATCATGGTATGCATCATATCCAATAGGGTGCAGTTATGATGTTCGGACACACCATCACACTATGGTGTTCCAGGCTGTATTAGTTGTGAAACAATTTCCACAATGTCTTAATTCTGTGCCAAACTCGTAATTCAGATATTCATCTCTATGATCATATCATAGATATTTTATCCTCTTGTCACGACGATCTTTCAACTTCACCCTGAAATTACTTGAACCTTTCAATAATTCAGACTCGTGATTCATCAAGTAAATATGCTCAACATCTACTCAAATCATCTGTGAAGTAAGAACATAACGATATCCACTACACGCCTCAGCACTCATTGGACTGCACACATCAAAATGTATTACTTCCAACAAGTTGCTTTCTATTTCCATTTTACTGAAAACGAGGCTTTCAGTCATCTTGCCCATGTGGTATGATTTGCGTGTCTCAAGTGATTCAAAATCAAGTGAGTCCAAACGATCCATCTGTATAGAGTTTCTTCATGCATATCTACCAACAAACATGGTTCGCATGTCTCAAACTTTTCAAAAATGAGTGAGTCCAAAGATCCATCAACATGGAGCTTCTTCATGCGTTTTATACCGATATGACTTATGTGGCAGTGCCACAAGTAGGTGGTACTATCATTACTATCTTATATCTTTTGGCATGAACATGCGTATCACTACGATCGAGATTCAATAAACCATTCATTTTAGGTGCAAGACCATTGAAGGTATTATTCAAATAAACAGAGTAACCATTATTCTCCTTAAATGAATAACCGTATTGCAATAGACATAATCCAATCATGTCTATCCTCAACGCAAACACCAATCTCAATGGTAGAGGGAGCGTGCGATGCTTGATCATATCAACATTGGAAACACTTCCAACACTTATCGTCAGCTCACCTTTAGCTAGTCTCCATTTATTCCGTAGCCTTTTGTTTCGAGTTACTAACACTTAGCAACTGAACCGGTATCTAATACCCTGGTGCTACTAGGAGTACTAGTAAAGTACACATCAACACAATGTATATCCAATATACTTCTATCGACCTTGCCAGCCTTCTCATCTACCAAGTATCTAGGGTAATTCTGCTCCAGTGGCTGTTCCCCTTATTACAGAAGCACTCAGTCTCGGGTTTGGGTTCAACCTTGGGTTTCTTCACTAAAGCAGCAGCTGAATTGCCGTTTCATGAAGTATCCCTTTGTTCCCTTGCCCTTCTTGAAACTAGTGGTTTCACCAACCATCAACGATTGATGCTCCTTCTTGATTTCTACTTTTGTGGTGTCAAACATCGTGAATATCTCAAGGATCATCATATATGTCCCTGATATATCATAGTTCATCACGAAGCTCTAGAAGCTTGGTGGTAATGACTTCGAAGAACTATCACTATTTCATTTGGAAGATCAACTCCCACTTGATTCAAGCAATTGTTGTACTCAGACAATCTGAGCACAAGCTCAACAATTGAGCTTTTCTCCCTTAGTTTGCAGGCTAAGAAAATCGTCGGAGGTCTCATACCTCTTGACGTGGGCACGAGCCTGAAATCCCAATTTCAGCCCTCGAAACATCTCATATGTTTCGCGACGTTTCAAAAACGTTTTCGGTGCCTCAACTCTAAACCGTTTAGCATTACGCACTGAACTATCATGTAGTCATCAAAACGTGTATGTCAGATGTTCGCAACATCCACAGACGACGTTCGAGGTTCAGCACACTGAGCGGTGCATTAAGGACATAACCCTTCTATGAAGCAATAAGGACAATCCTCAGTTTACGGACCTAGTCCGCATAATTGCTACTATCAACTTTCAACTAAAAAATGTCTAGGAACATATCTAAACAGCAGAACTGAAGCGCGAGCTACGACATAATTTGTGAAGACCTTTTGACTATGTTCAGGATAATTAAATTCATCTTATGAACTCCCACTTAGATAGACATCCCTCTAGTCATCTAAGTGATTACATGATCCGAGTTAACTAGGCCGTGTCCGATCATCACGTGAGACGGATTAGTCAACGTCGGTGAACATCTTCATGTTGATCGTATCTTCTATACGACTCATGCTCGACCTTTCGGTCTTCTGTGTTCCGAGGCCATGTCTATACACATGCTAGGCTCGTCAAGTTAACCCTAAGTGTTTTGCATGTGTAAAACTGTCTTACACCCATTGTATGTGAACATAAGGATCTATCACACCCGATCATCACGGCGTGCTTCGAAACGACGAACTGTAGCAACGGTGCACAGTTAGGGGAGAACACTTCTTGAAATTTTAATCAGGGATCATCTTATTTACTACCGTCGTTCTAAGTAAACAAGATGCATAAACATAATAAACATCACATGCAATTATATAGTAGTGACATGATATGGCCAATATCATATAGCTCCTTCGATCTCCATCTTTGGGGCTCCATGATCATCTTGTCACCGGCATGACACCATGATCTCCATCATCATGATCTCCATCATCGTGTCTTCATGAATTTGTCTCGCCAACTATTACTTCTACTTCTACAGCTAACGGTTAGCAATAAAGTAAAGTAATTACATGACGTTTATGTTGACACGCAGGTCATAAATAAATAAAGACAACTCCTTAGGCTCCTGCCGGTTGTCATACTCATTGACATGCAAGTCGTGATTCCTATTACAAGAACATGATCAATCTCATACATCACATATATCATTCATCACATCCTTTTTGGCCATATCACATCACATAGCATACCCTGCAAAAACAAGTTAGACGTCCTCTAATTGTTGTTTGCATGTTTTACGTGGCTGCTATGGGTTTCTAGCAAGAACGTTTCTTACCTACGCAAAGACCACAACGTGATATGCCAATTGCTATTTACCCTTCATAAGGACCCTGTTCATCGAATCCGATCCGACTAAAGTAGGAGAGACAGACACCCGCTAGCCACCTTATGCAACTAGTGCATGTCAGTCGGTGGAACCAGTCTCACGTAAGAGTACGTGTAAGGTCGGTCCGGGCCGCTTCATCCCACGATGCCGCCGAATAAAGATAAGACTAGTAACGGCAAGCATATTGAACAAAATCAACGCCCACAACTACTTTGTGTTCTACTCGTGCATAGAAACTACGCATAGACCTGGCTCATGATGCCACTGTTGGGGAACGTAGCAGAAATTCAAAATTTTCCTACGTGTCACCAAGATCTATCTATGGAGAAACCAGCAACGAGGGGAAGGAGAGTGCATCTACATACCCTTGTAGATCGCTAAGCGGAAGCGTTCAAGTGAACGGGGTTGATGGAGTCGTACTGGTCGTGATCCAAATCACCGATGATCAAGTGCCGAACGCACGGCACCTCCGCGTTCAACACACGTACAGCCCAGTGACGTCTCCCACGCCTTGATCCATCAAGGAGAGAGGGAGAGGTTGAGGAAGACTCCATCCAGCAGCAGCACAACGGCGTGGTGGTGGTGGAGGAGCGTGGCAATCCTGCAGGGCTTCGCCAAGCACCACGGGAGAGGAGAAGGACTTAGGAGAGAGGGAGGGGCTGCACCAAAGGCATAAGGAGTGTCTCAAGAGGCCCTCCTACCCTCACTATATATAGGGAGCCCAAAGGGGGGGGTGCGCCAGCCCTAGGAGATCCAATCTCCTAGGGGGCGGCGGCCAGGGGAGGTTTCCCTCCCCCCAAGGCACCTAGGAGGTGCCTTCCCTCCTTGGGACTCTTCCTTAGGGTTCCCCCTTCACCCTAGGCGCATGGGCCATAAGGGAAGTGGCGCCCCAGCCCACTTTGGACTGGATCCCTTCCCACTTCAGCCCATGGGACCCTCCGGGATAGGTGGCCCCACCCGGTGGGCCCCCGGAACCCTTCCGGTGGTCCCGGTACAATACCGATGACCCCGAAACTTGTCTCGATGGCCGAAATAGGACTTCCTATATATAAATCTTTACCTCCGGACCATTCCGGAACTCCTCATGACGTCCGGGATCTCATCCGGGACTCCGAACAACATTCGGTAACCACATACAAGCTTCCTTTATAACCCTAGCGTCATCGAACCTTCAGTGTGTAGACCCAACGGGTTCGGAAGACATGCAGACATGACCGAGACGTTCTCCGGTCAATAACCAACAGCGGGATCTGGATACCCATGTTGGCTCCCACATGTTCCACGATGATCTCATCGGATGAACCACGATGTCAAGGACTTAATCAATCCCGTATACAATTCCCTTTGTCTAGCGGTATTGTACTTGCCCGAGATTCGATCGTCGGTATCCCGATACCTTGTTCAATCTCGTTACCAGCAAGTCTCTTTACTCATTCCGTAACACATCATCCCGTGATCAACTCCTTGATCACATTGTGCACATTATGATGATGTCCTACCGAGTGGGCCCAAAGATACCTCTCCGCTTACACGGAGTGACAAATCCCAGTCTCGATTCGTGCCAACCCAACAGACACTTTCGGAGATACCTGTAGTGCACCTTTATAGTCACCCAGTTACGTGATGTTTGGTACACCCAAAGCATTCCTACGGTATCCGGGAGTTGCACAATCTCATGGTCTAAGGAAATGATACTTGACATTAGAAAAGCTTTAGCATACGAACTACACGATCTTTGTGCTAGGCTTACGATTGGGTCTTGTCCATCACATCATTCTCCTAATGATGTGATCCCGTTATCAATGACATCCAATGTCCATGGTCAGGAAACCGTAACCATCTATTGATCAACGAGCTAGTCAACTAGAGGCTTACTAGGGACATGGTGTTGTCTATGTATCCACACATGTATCTGAGTTTCCTATCAATACAATTATAGCATGGATAATAAACGATTATCATGAACAAGGAAATATAATAATAACTAATTTATTATTGCCTCTAGGGCATATTTCCAACAGCTACTAACTATGGACCCGTAGGTCTGAGGTGAACTACTCACACTTCATCGGAGGGGCTATGGTGTTGATGTAGAAGCCCTCCGTGATCGATGCCCCCTCCGGCGGAGCTCCGAAACAGGCCCCAAGATGGGATCTCATGGATACAGAAAGTTACGGCGGTGGAATTAGGGTTTTGGCTCCTCTTCTGATCGTTTGGGGATACATGGATATATATATAGGAGGAAGGAGTACGTCGGTGGAGCAATAGGGGTCCCACGAGGGTGGAGGGCGCGCCTGGTGGGGATGGGCGCGCCCCCCTACCTCGTTGCCTCCTCTTTTCTTTCTTAACGTAGGGTCCAAGTCTCCCGGGTCTTGTTCATTGAGAAAATCACGTTCCCGAAGGATTCATTCCGTTTGGACTCCGTTGGATATTCCTTTTTCTTCGAAACCCTAAAACAGGCAAAAAAAACAACAATTCTAGGTTGGGCCTCCGGTTAATAGGTTAGTCCCAAAAATAATATATAAGTGGATAATAAAGCCCAATAATGTCCAAAATAGTAGATAATATAGCATGGAGCAATCAAAAATTATAGATGCATTGGAGACGTATCACTCGGCGCCGTGCCCTTCTGCACCGCAGGGGGGTAAGAGCAACTCCCTGCCCCCTTTCTCCTTCCCGGAAACCCTAGCCCTCATATCCCCCATATCCGTTCCCTCGGTTTGCTCTTCCCTGAGCACACCCGCCCGCAACAGTTGCCGTCGTCGCGTCTTTGTCGTCACCGCGCACCGAAGCCTCTCCTCGCCGCTCAAACATGTCCAGGAGGTCCGCCTCGTCGCCTTCGTCCTCTACACGGTACCTCACGGGCTGGATCATCGGGAACCGCCGCAATCGGGTTGTCTTCCTCGACTATGGTGGCCGCGCTTCTCCACTCAATCTGCACTGCGTCGACCCACATCGTCCTACTCAAGCTCGCGTCCAACCCGTTATGAGCCCTGCCCAGACCAGTTACTCCTTTTTTAGATCGAGCCTGAGATCCTGCGAGTCGGCCATCATTGTCGGTAGCATCGCGCCCGCGCTCGCCCCTGCGTATCTCCCACTGCTCGTACACCCCCTGGACCTCGCCAGGCCCGCTTCCGTTCGCCGCACCACCCGTGTCCGCCTCGGCTGCTCCCGCTCCAGCTTCTGCTCCCTTCGATGTCCCGCTCGGCCGTATGACTGCGCCCGCGCTCGGCCGCGCCCTAGGCAGGGCACGCGCCCGCGCCCTGCCTCCCGTGCGTCCTGCCGGTCCCGCGCCCGCATCTGCGCGCTCCGCCCCGCCCTCTGGCCTCAGCCGCAGCCCCCGAGCTTTCCTCGTCGTCCCACGCCACGCTCGCCTCCACCGCTCCCGTAGACCGGCCTCGCCGCGGCCACAACCGTCCCCTCGGCTACTAATGTTGCTGCTGGCTCTGGCCTTGGTCATGGCCGAGCGGCCATGCGTGCGTGTGTGTGTGTTCTATGTGCATGCGTGCTGTGTAGGTGTGCGTGTGTGCAGTTAGGATTAGTTTAGGGGCTAACAAAAAGTAATTCAAAGCTAAGCCCCCTGCTAATTACCCTATTGTATCAATGACAGATGGGGTCCACTGCATAGTATAAATGTTAAATCTCTCCCTCTCCCCCTATTTTTTTTAATTATATATCTATACCTACTATTAAAGGGAATATGTATTCTTGGTTTGGTTTAGTTCTTTTCGATGTTGATGGGCTTTTTATGGGCTTTCATAGAGACCGCGAAAAATAATTCGATCAAAATAAATCAACATTATGAGAATTGAACACAGGACCTAGGCGCCTTTCTATTTACTAAACCCAACTCACTTTAAATATGCGAGTGCCAGTCATCATGTTTAGGACGAGATAATTAAGCGAATGGGTTATTAAAGGAAGGATTGTGGGCCTAAATAGAATATTTAACAGATGTGGCTAATTAAAAAAAGGATTATGGGTAAATAGGTGGAATAACTAAAGAAAGATTGTGGTCTTAATAAATTCTACATGAAGAATTTGAGATACTACCTCCATCCCGGTGTATAAGTCATTCGCACAGTTCGGTCATCGATTTGATGAATTAAATGTGTGTTATATGTCATGAAAAGTACTTCCTCTGTCCCATAATATAAGAGCGTTTTTGACACTAGAGTAGTGTTTAAAACGCTCTTATATTATGGGACGGAGGGCGTATATCACTAGATTTCTACACGGATGTAGTTTCTAAATATATATTTTTTCTATATCTATATCTATATCTATATCTATACCTACTATATATATATATATATATATATATATATATATATATATATAATAATATAATAATCTTTCCCTACTAATAAAGCACGCATCGCTTCTGGTCGTCCGTCATTAAAAGTGCCCTTGAAGTTGGCAATAATTACCCACCAATGCCACCCGTAAGTGGCAAAAACGATTCGTTTTTAATTTCTAATATCGCTCCAGGGTTCTGTTATTAAAGGTGGATACGATATAATAGCAACAATGCATGAGCAGCACGATGGCTGAGGCAACGATGCTCCACACAGGAGACCAGGGTTCGATCCCTGGTTCTCATGCTTTTTCTCTTTCTTTTTACCAAGCGCAGTAATGGGCCAGCCCATGTGCGGGTCGTGGCGCCCCTTGTTTTCTATATCTTTTTTTTATTTCTATTTTGTTTTTTCCCTAAAAATAAATTTCGGATTGATGGCGCCCCCTATTTTTTATTTCTTTTTACTTTTTTATTTCTGTTTTGGTTTTTTATCTCAAAATTAATTTCGGATTTCCAAACTATCAAACAATTGCGAGTTCTGAAAAAAAGTAGGAAAATGGTAAACTGTTTGTGAATTTAAAAAATATTCTAAAAATCAAAAAATGTTCATGACTTAAAAAATTGCTCACAAATTATAAACAAATCACGATTTCTAATGATTTCATGAAATAAAAAATGTTCATGATTTTTTTAAATGAGCCAATATTCAAAGCATATTCAGGAATTTAAAAATCATGTCCATCAGCTTTTAGAAAATGTTCACAAAAATTAAAACACATCCGTAAATAATGAACAAAACTAATTGTAGGTTCCATAAAGGTTTTATTAGGATATCTATATAGCTCGTTTTATGATTTTATTTAGTCCTTCGCGTTGGGTAAAAAAGGGTTTCCGTGTTTTGTACAACGCTGAACCCAACAAAATTGACATAACTTTCTAAGGGTTTGTTTTTGTAAGCTATATTAAAATGACTAAATGTCTATTTTGCTTCCATACACAGTTACGCTTATTTTCATATCACAATAGTGGTTATGGTAAACACCGCTACGCTAAGTCCAGACGAGACACTTTATTTATCAGTATAGCTCAGGCAGGGTCCGTCAATGCAGTTTGCTCAGCCACAAAATATTTTGTTGTGACGCCTTAAAAAATCAAGTCTTGATGAGCATCATATTGTTCTTTTTTGAAATTACATTTTAAAAGTGTCTTATCGCATCATGACATGATTTGTATATACTTTGTGAATTTGATTCATACTTTTTTATATCTACCACACATGTATAACTTGATAGTTTTTTTCCGTTGCAAGGCACGGGCATTTCCAAAAATGTTCGCTAAATCAAAAAAAGTTCGTCAAATTCAATAACTATTCCACCCAATTTCTAAATATTTTCATCGATTATAGAATGTTTGCCAGTTCAGGAAAATTGCTTAAAAATGTTCACAATTTCTAAAAAATGTTTGTAAATAGCAAAAAATATTCATAAATTGAAAAAATGTTCTTGATTGTAGAAAATGTTCAGAAATTTGTAATAGTATGTTGTTTGCGATTTCAAATATGTGCATGAGTTTAACAAATTGTTCATAATTTCAAAATGTTCATGATTTCGAGAAATTGAGAGAGATATTGTATCTCGGTGATGCAACGAAATGTGATCATGACCATTTGAAATTATGAATTTTTTTCTTCCGTTGCAACGCACGGGCCCTTTTGCTAGTAATAATAAAGCAGGTATTGCTTCTGGTGGTACGTCACATAATTTGCCCCTAAAGTTGCTGAATATTACCCACCAATGCCATCTATAAGTAGAAAAAATGATTCGTTCTTTTTTTCACAAGTCGCGTCAGAGGTCCCTGGTTTATTTAAGTGGAATGTCTCAAAAGTAGTAGAATTATTCAAGTTTTGCATTGGCTGGAGCTTCAGTCTTCTAACGGGGAGACGCAGTTTCGAACCCCTCCCTTAACCACGATCGATTTGTCTTCGATCATGCCGTGATGGAGATTAGCCCTCCGCCGGCCCTAAACCCCTACCTTCGCCGGCCCTGACGCGCCCTCCGCCGGCCCTAAACCCTCTGCCTCCGCCGGCTGCATCGTTGCCTCTTGTAACCGTCGACCTTGCCGCTCCTCTGTCGCATGACCTGCCTCAGCCTTCTCGTAGTCATGTACATGTAAGCATTGAGTTCGTTATTATCACTGTTTTCCTTCCTGGATTGATACTTCTGAATCATATGAATCCCTCTGTTTGCCAATTCGTCATTACACTGTAGCCTATACAGCTGTTGCCGCTATATTTGCTTGGTAAACGGTTTCCTTGACATGAAAAGAAATTTATCTCAAAGGGTTACTGCCAAAAATCCTAGTAGACAAGATGAATTCGAGGCATATATTGGTTGTAGTATGCCTAACAAAGTTGAAATCCATCCACCATCTGATGTCCACACAAAGGGGAGATGCAAAAGAATTAAGGGGCACTTAGACAAGGGTGGAGAAGGGAAGCAAAATAAGAACGGAAAGGGGAAGAAAAATGTTGGAGGACCGAAAAAAGCCTCGCACATGTAGGACGTGTAAGCAGGTTGGCTTCCATGACAGTCATAGCTGCCACAACAAGGATCAAGTATCATAAAGGTAGTTGTCATACAGAAAAAATGGCTATATTATTCCCTAATCCTTTTGTCCATTATAATTGACCTTTTCATGTCTACTTGCAGATTCTTTTATTTTGATTCGAAGTAACCTGGTGCTTTTATTTTGGTGTAGTACAAGATGAAGTTCAAAGCTTCAGCCTCATCTTCTCAAAGCTGCAGCGTTATCTTTTGAGCTATTGCGAGCTTGCTTGCCATCTTATCTGTTGAGAGCTGCGGTGTTATCTTTGGGAACTTCCTTTCGTTTATGTTTAGAGAAGTTCAACCTTATCTTGAAGAGAGACATGTGTAGTTATTTATCTTCTGAAGAATTGTAAGCTGCCACTGATTTATGTATAATGTCTGCCTGAACCGTATATCTTGAAGAGAGACATGTCTAGTCTATTTTCTTCTTGTTGTTATGGTTGAGCACACAAGAATATCCTGAGATTTTAGTTGCAACTTAGTATGTACTGTTCTGGGATTTTCGTTTAATCTGGTCATGGCAAGATCCATCTATTAGCAATTTTCTGCAACCAATTCTGAACCACCGAATCAAACATCCATGGATTACATCGGAAATTAGAATAGATGCATGTGAATATATTAGAAGAGAACAGGGGAAAAGTTCCCATGTACATTCAGTTACATACAACTTGCACATGAGCTACAGATGTAGCGCCACCATGGTTCATACATGCTATGTAGTGCATCAGCAACATTAAGGGGAGCAAGCATCAGCATGTACACTGCTTCAGGTACTACTTCAAGTATAGTGCTAGCTTCTCTTGGATCAAGCAGCAGCATGTACTGCTTCAGGTAATACATCCCCCAGATGTAGTGCATCGGCAACATTCAGTAGAGCACTACTCTGCTTCAGGTATAGCATCATTGCACATTCAGTTATATACAGCACAATCAATGGAGCAACCAGCGCCTAGGCTACCAGGTTGCCAACTTGCCATCACATCGAGCATCACGAGACCGCTTGGTCACCGTTGCGATGGGTTTTCCTCGCGTCGAGCAGTGCCGAGGCCGGTCGTCCTCGCATCGGGGTTGCGCCCAGGCCGCCGAGTCGCCATCCGGTGCAGTAGCGCCGCAGCCACCGGGTCGCCGGGACATAGGGACACAGCGAGGCTGATGGCTCCTGGCCGCAGCCAGCTCACCGTCGCTACGGGGCAGCGCCGCCGGTTGGGTTGGTTGATATCACGTGGGCGTATGCAGGGTCTCCATCGCGGTGGGGCAGCGCCGCCGGCAGCCTGGAAGGTCGCGTGGCGGACCGCCGCCGTCGCGTGCTTGAGCAGATGGCTTGGCAGCTGAGACGCCGACGCCGGCGCCGGCGCGTGGTGGAGCAGGTATGGGGAGATTTGGTGGCGGGGGGATTTAGGGATTAGTAACGTAGATGGTGGGTAAAAGAAGGGGGTTTATTGCTAATATGCGTTTAAGTGTATGGTTACAATCCCACCTTCAATCATTGCCGTTTCTTCTCAATCTGATGGCCCGTGATAGAACTTCAGATTTTTACTAGTTGCCCATTTTCACAGGATACTTTTTTTTACGTTCATTTTCACAGGATACTTGGCCTTATTATTATCTATATATAGGTGTGCATATCCTGGTGACCACATAAAGGCCTTCCTTGATTACTTGCAATTTTATTCAAACAAATAATTACTTGTTACTCCTTATGTGGAAAACTAATTTAGTACTCCAATTACAAGTAGTACGTATATGCACTCAATAAAAATATATAATTGCCACCTTTAATTACGTTCCATCTTTCTTTCTTTTGAGGAGTATTATATTTCATCTAAAGCGGCGAAGTAAAATGCTTCCAAAAGTTGTAGGCCCGTTCTTTGCATTATTATAAACTAACAAGCCAAGGCAGTTAGTTCGTCCCGCAACCATTAGGCGAATACACATCCCAGCAGTCAGTAACCTTCGCTAGGTCTCTCAGCACTGCCCAAAGGCCCAAACAACCTCGCGAAGTCAGGATGAGGCCGTTCTACACGATGCTACTAGCCCTCGCCATTGTGGTGCTCTGTTAAGGTATGCATATACACTCACGTAGGCATATCTACATGCGTTATTAGTTTCAACCTTCATTCAATCCATAAGTTTTTGTTTTTTATCGGAATTTGGGTCAGCTGAACACTTATTTTCTCTTCCAAAAGTGGTGATGGTGTGCGCTAATTTCTCTGTGTGCGTTGTTCGATCCATAGATGTGGCGACGAAGGTGGTGAAGGCGAACGACGATGGCGCCACTGCGACGGTGACCCCCATGGACTGCAAGGTGCTCCCAACCATCCCCGGCATATGCAATCCCAAGAAGTGCATGGAGGACTGCCAGGGCGGCATCGGTCGGACCTCGGTGGGCGAGTGCGTTTCCCATAGATGCCAGTGCACGTACTGCACTATCCCACCTAGAGGTCGTCGAAACTAAACAGAGAACCGGCATACGCTGCTGCATCCTTCCTTTTTCCTGAATAATGATATGTTGACGATGATGTTTTGGTCGAGATAGGATATTGACCTCCTTCACTGTCACTCTGAAATAATACTCATGTTTTGTACTGTATATGCGTTAAGATGAGAGTCGTTCAACAAAAATCTTACTTTTATCTTAGGCAGTTGTTCCAAAATCACATTTTTCCCTTTCAGTAAAAAAACCATGTGGTGATTTATAATCTTCAAGTTTGTGCCAAGCATAGGGTCGACCACTAAGTACTACTCCTACCACTAGTAAAAAACGGTGTTTTAAAACCGGTTCGTAAGGGCCTTTAGTGCCGGTTCTATAACACCAACCGGTACTAAAGCCCCCCCCCCTTAGTACCGGTTCGGCACGAACCGCCACTAAAGGCCCACCACGTGGCGTGAGCTCGCGCCGTGGCATGGGGGACCTTTAGTACCGGTTGGTGTTACCAACCGGAACTAAAGGTTTTTTTTTAATTTTTTTTTAAAAATTTTGGAAATTTTTTTATTTTCAATTTTCTGAATTGAATTATTTGATGATTTAGTCTCTAATCACCCCTCTTAACTGCTCAAGTGTGGATCACTCATTCCAAATCACATTTTTCCCTTTCAGTAAAAATACCATGTGGTGATTTATAATCTTCAAGTTTGTGCCAAGCGTAGGGTCGACCATTGAGTACTACTCCTACCACTAGTAGAAAATGGAGCTTTAAAACCGGTTCGTAAGGGCCTTTAGTGCTGGTTCTGTAACCGGCACTAAAGTGTGGGCACTAAAGGCCCCCACTACTAGGGAAAACCTTATACACAGAAATTTAGCAACAGCGCGGGTTAAAAAAGGACGCTAGTGCTAGATAGCAGTAGCGGTTCAAAATAAACCGCGCTGCAGATAAGATTCTAGCAGTAGCGCGTGTGCCCGTAAAAGCGCTACTACTAATATTCCCATTGGTGGAACGATGGGCTACGCATAGCAGTAGCGGCCTTGCAGGAAGCGCGCTACTGCTAGGGCATGAATAGCAGTGTGTTTCCCTGTAACAACGCTACTGCTAATGGAAATAAAATAAAATGAAAAACAAATAGAAAAGTAAATGAAAATGAAAGAAACAGAAAAAGGAGAAAGAAAAAAATAAAATGTAAAGAAAAATAAATGAAAAGGCGAAAAAACAGATAAAGGCTTAGCTGTAGCGTGTGTTAGTAAGAGGCGTTGTAGCTAATGCAGCTGCAGCGCGTTTCGAGGACCCCCGCTATAGAAACAGAAAAGGAAATAAAAGAGAGAAACTTACATATGTATAGCAGTAGCGCGTTTTGGAAAAAGCGCTATAGCTACCTTAGCTATAGCGCGTTCTGCGAAAAGCGCTACCGCTAGTTTT
>NC_041392.1:93758945-93781846 GCF_002162155.2 Triticum dicoccoides | reverse complement strand
CGCCGCCGTCTCCTGCCGACGTCGACGCCCCCGGAGCCACCAGAGCCGTGCGCCGTCGACGCCATCGGAGCCTCCCCCAACGCCACGGAGCCGCACGGCCTCATCAACGCCACCGGAGCCGCCGTCGACGCCACCGGATCCTCCCTCGCCAGAGCAGCCTCCCTCGCCGTCACCGGAGACGCCCCTGCCTCCCTCGCCACCACTGCCTCCCTCGCCACCACTGGAGCCATCCTTTGTAAGCCCCCACCCCTCCTCTCTCTCTCTCATGCATAGGTTAGCTAGTTTAATTATGTTAATTATCTAGGTTAGGGCAAAAATTTATTTAGGGCTTTGACAGAGCAGTAGTTAGATTAACTAGTTTAATTAGGTTAATTACCTAGGTTAGTGCAAAAATTTAGTTAGGGCTTTGACAGAGAACTAGTCAGGTTAACTAGTTTGATTAGGTTAATTATCTAGGTTATTTAGGCAAGTTTTATTTTAAAGATGATCCCTTCCTAGACTTTTATTGTTGATTATATCTTTTCATTGAAGTGGTCATGTTGTTTGTGCCCAAGTGGCTTTGTTGTTTCAATGAAGCTGAGTGGCCTATATATATTTTGCGGGAATGTTGATTCATTTCCGTTCCGGCAAATTTTAGGTTCTCGATTTGTCCACTTTTTAGCAAAGGTCATGCCGAAATTTTCCGTGAATTTCGGCATGACTTGTGCTACAAACTAGGACATATCGAGTGCCCGTGTGATTTGCCGCACCAGGAAGGAGTAAATGTTCCTGCAAAACAATAGGCCTTTTTATGTTATTATTCATTTTATTAGGTCTAGAATTAATTGACTAGATTTAATCATAGGAAACATGGCTAGCAACGATGAAGGATAGGATTCTGGTGATTGCGACGACGCCTACCGGGCGACAGACGAATTTTTTAGCCTTACCGATGATCAACCGATGTTATTGCTGGGCCCACCGGTAGCATCAGGGACTGAGACCGACACGCAGACCGGTGCTGAGACTGAGACCGACGCTCAGACTCAGCATCAAGACCGGCACTGAGACTGAGACCGGCGCTGCCTCGGGGAGCAGAGCCGGTGTAGAACCAAAAGCAAAGAGGCAACGGGTTCCTAACAAACTCAGGACTACTAGAGTGGTGGTCACGGAGGTGGACGATGGCAATTTTGAGCCAACGGCGCCCGAGGAAGCGCATCGATGCTACGGCAATCAAATAGGCTGCATCATACGGACAACCGCCACCATCAACGATGAGAAACTACAGAAGATAGAAAATATGAGGAGCTCCCTCCTAAAGAAGTTTCACCAGATATTCTTGTTCCCGGGCCGGAATGAGAAGGATTATAAAGATCCAGATGAGGACCCAGCAATGAAGAAGATAAACAAACACGCCATGACCAAGTTTAGTGACGCGCTGGCCGCCTGGAAAAATCGAGTGAAAGTAAGGATCATCGACAAGAAGGAACCCTACTCCAAGATTGTAAAGGATAATCGGACAATCACAGAAGAGCAGTTTCAAATATTCAAGGAGGCTTGCGAGGCCGAAGATGCCAAAAAAAGTGTAAGTACATGAAGGGGCTTCAAGAGAGGAACATTGGGAGCCACCACCTCGGAAGCCATGGTTACGGCGAAAAGAGGTCCAAATGGGCCAAGGAGGACGCGGAAGCCGCGAGTCTGGGCATCCCAGACCCCTTGGCGGAGTACACCGTCCCGCAGGAGCGTGACGTCCTCAGGGCCCGGCACCGTTGGGACCCAGTGAAAAAGGTTTACGAGACAACACCGGTCATTACGGAGTTCATGAGACTGCTGGTGATTTTAGTTTCTGATCAATTCGACTGCACACATTAGTCATATTTGTAAACGATCATTGTGCCTTTTGCAGAGAGAGCAGCACAGGATTGCGACCGAAAGCGACTCGCCGTCTGAGGCATTGGCGAGGCCCAAGTGGGACACTCCATTCAACCGGGCGTTGAACATATTGAAACAACAACCGGTGGATACTCGACCGTCGTATGGACGCGTGCACGGTGTCGGAGCCGGCGTCACGTGGAAGAAGTACTACCGTGAGACCACGGAGGAGAGAAAGGAAAGACGGAGGTTAAATGAAGAAAACATCGACAAGAGGGTTGAGATTGCGGTTGAGAAGAAATCAACTGAGACAGTCGCAACAGCGGTAGCTGCCGCAAAACAGGTGGCTTTAGATATTTCTACTACCTTGGTTCCGGCCGTTTTCAATTGGACCAGGCAAAATCCAAAAAAGATGCAGCGGACTTTCCCCTTGCTGACTTCTTGGCGGGGAGCAGCTCGACTAGCGTTGCACCAGCACCTGCAGCTGCACCTGCTCCCGCACCGGCTCCCGCACCGGACGTGCTAGGCGGTGCTTCGTCTTTGGCTGAGCTCGACGCCCTCACGGTATCTGTCACACCAGCCCCCTTCAATATAAATGTATAGTCTCCCGTTTTCGTTGCCTTTCGGATGTCTCACGTCGCAGAATTTTCTTTGCAGGCTGACGAAACCCCGTGCACCATATTGTACACCATCGGCGACCAGAAGGTGGACGTGGGGAAGGCGACGATAATGGAGCCGAAGGACCCATTGTTCCATAGCCGGCTGACCCCCCCGAACGTCTTCAAGGTTTCCGTGGCCAGTGTCAAACCGGGCCACGAGAATTTGCCTCCTCCAGTACTACTGGGGGATGACGACGAGACACCGCGGTGGCTTGGTGATTGTTGCAATGCTGGGTGGGTCCTGTTGTGGCCAAAGAGTCTGCTTCGTCTGGAGGCAGCCGGGAGCACACCCACGAGCACGCAGCCTCAGCAAGGTATGAACATCAACACCCCACCTACCCAATTATCGTCGGGTGTCGGGTTGGGTGATAGCAGACGGGGTAAGGAGGAGGCTCCATTAGTCGCTGATGACGTCGCCATGGATGAGGATGAGGACGATGATGGCGCTGCTGAACAGTATGTCTATACTGGCGCCTCCTCAGGGTTTGAGCGTCATGAGTCGGTGCCTGAATTATCGCCTCAACATATTATGGACGACCTTCCGGTAGTAAAGAAGTTTAGGAAGAGAGCGAGGAAAGGCAAAAAAGCTGTTTCTATGATCCAGCCGCCTCAGCAGCCTCGGCTTCAGGACCGTATAGATATCCCCGGTGCGGATAAATGACATATCCTCGGTCAACCAATCCTACCTGCAACAGCGCTACGGGCCAGATTCGACGATCTAAAGAGACTTCATGACGATGTGTTGTGGGTAGAGAAAGACCTCATCGCCTCGAAAGATCCAGGATACCCACTCTACGTGGTTAACGTTCCGTAGAATGTCGTACGTCGACAGCTTCCCCGCGGATAAGTTCTTCCTCCGATTCGATTACATATTCGACATGTTTCACGTGAAGAAGCTGGATTTAACGTTTGTCCGCCTTTATGCCTTGCACATGAACTACATCATCGGGGTTGAGCAGATATCTCATATCTGTGTCGCTGACCCGTACTACATGCACGAGGGCTTCTTGGGAGTTTGCGCAAATCACCGTGAATACGCGAGGGATTACATCGTCAATTTCATGCTCGCCAATAAGGACAAGGAGGCGATTCTCGTGCCTTATCATCCCGTGTAAGTCATCCACGCTGCTATCCTTCCTTCGATTTCAATCATTCATTTGCACGATGGAGGCTAATTATTTTGAGGACTTATTTTGTGCAGCGGCGGGCGCGCCGTCCTCATCATCCTCTACCCCCGATTCTCCCACGCTCTTTACTTGGACTTGTCAAAGAACATTCACAAAAAGGAGTACACCCACATCAAGGATGTTCTCGACAGTGCTATGTTTTACTACCAAGCAAGGGGTGGAGAGGTCAGGGACAAGAAGAGAAGGGGCAGCAGGGTCGCCTTCGGCCATAAGACCGACTTCTGCTGCATCCAGCAACCGAACGATTCTCTTAATGATGGATTTTATGTCCTACACCACATGCTGGAGTACAGACGGGATCACCAGAACCTTCGCATGTCACCTAGATCCGGCGATGCCCATATTCTGCAATGGGCAAAGGACATAGGAGATATCGAGGATCATCGACTTCGAGCTGAGTTCTATAACATCCAGCGCGAACTTGCCCAAATCATCATGAAGGAGGTCGTCGGAAAAATAGGGATGTTCTACGGAGAAGGACAAATGTCGCGGGAAGACGTCTGAACATGGATAGCCTCTCAGCGTCTCGACCTGAAGCCTTTCACTAGGCTCGGGGACTATCTCCCTGACTTGGATGGATGGAACGACATGTTGGAGTGATTGTCGATATATGACAATGTGTCCGTTTAGTCCATACTTTATGTATGACAAAACTTTGAGTTATGCATGGTGAAACTTTATTTGTGATGTAATTAAACCGTCCCCCTCCTCGACTAGCGAAAATCACTCTAGTTAGGGCATTTTGGGGTACGATGAACTTTTTTATTTATGCTTATGATATGTTGTTTTTATTTTTGCCAAGTCTGTCTCTTTCTGTTGCTCAACTATATATGTTGCATATCATCGACTCATGTGATGATGCAGGTGCATAGATCATAGATGGCGAAGAATTGCTATGCCAGGAGTATATATACGACAAGTGGCCGGAGTGTCAGGCCCTTCCAGTTTCCGAGCGACAGACAGTAGTTAGTTTAGAGGTTCACGCTAATGCGAAAGAGGGATACGAACTCATGTTCTCAAAGTGATAGCTCTTCTCGCGTATATCATTGTTTAGATGGATGACGATGTATTTGCATATCATTCGAGACTTGTATCGCTATTTTCGAGATGATGACGAGAGACCACTTTGTGTTGGATGATGATTATGGTGATGACATGATTTGATGAGACTAATTGTATGTATATGCTATGATTACATTTTTATGTGTATGATATGCTAAAGATTATTGTATAAAGCCTATTCAAATACAAAACAAATACAAAACAAATATGCAGGAAAAAAACTAATAAATAAACTAGTAGTAGCGAGGGGGAAATTTAGCAGTAGCGCCGCATTGTCAGTAGCGCGTCCCAGCAAACAGCGCTGCAGATAATATCAGTAGCGCCCTTTCCCAAAGAGCGCTACAGCTATTCATGTATAGCAGTAGCGTGGGACAACCGGAGCTACTGCTATACGTTAGTTGTAGCGCCTTATTAGTAGCGCCGGTGCCCGCGCTACTGAGAGGCCCAAAACCCTCGCTGTCGGTAGGCTTTTCCCTAGTAGTGCCCCCCCTAGTACCGGTTCGGCACGAACCGCCACTAAAGGCCCACCACGTGGCGTGAGCTCGCGCCGTGGCATGGGGGACCTTTAGTACCGGTACCAACCGGTACTAAAGGTTTTTCTGAAAAAAAAAATTTGAAAATTTTGGAATTTTTTTTGATTTTCAATTTTCTGAATTGAATTATTTGATGATTTAGTCTCTAATCACCCCTCTTAACTACTCAAGTGTGGATCACTCATTCCAAATCGTCTAACTTCCCGGTCGGTTACCCATCCTCTCACTCCCCCAGCCTGAGCGCGCTTAACTTCGGAGTTCTATTCCCCCTACTTTCCAAGTCTGTACTTGTTGTTTTCCTGACAAATGTAAACTGTCAATCCTATTAACCCTCAGCAGTTTAGCTTGAGCATTAGGTCACTCGTTTCACCATTTGAGTTTGAAACTATTATTCTAAAAAACAGTAATTATTTAATAACACTAATATTTATTGAATAAGTTTGACCATAGTTTGACCACAGTTTGACCAGATTTGACCATAATTATTTAGTAACACTTATATTCTTGAATAATTATGTAGTAACATTAATACTTCTTGAATAAGTAGTTTGACCATAGTTTGACCAAAATAAAAAAACTGAAATTTGAGCATATCTTTTTTCCTTTTGGAATTTGAGAATTCTAAAAAATTGCAAACAGGCCGTAGGCAGTCAAAATCTAAAAGTGCAACTATCCCTAGGTGGTTTTGGTAATTCATAACAACATATAGCTCATTGAGTTAATGCTATTCCAAGATGATTATTTGAGGAAAGCTCAATGACTGGCATGGCATGGATGTGAAAGTGGAACCCTCAAAATGCTAAGGACAAAGGATTGGCTCAAGCTCAAAAGCTCAAGACTCTTCATTTTATATTTTAGTGATCCAAGATCACATTGAGTCTTTAGGAAAAGCCAATACTATCAAGGAGGGATGAGGTGTTTCTTAATGAGCCTCTTGCTTCATGTGCTTAGTGATATGCTCCAAAACCCTCAACTACTTTCCCATATCCACATATGACCTAAACCCTAAGCCAAACTCGGTCCTACCGATTCTTCCTATCCGGCGCCACCGAGTTTCACTTGTCATTAGCCACTGCCAAAACCCTAGCAATTCGGTTCTACCGATAGGGATCTCGGTCTCACCGAGATGGGATTGCAAACTCTCTGTTTCCCTTTCGTAACTTTTCGGTCTCACCGAAAGAGCGAATCGGTCCCACCGAGATTGCAATGTAAATTCAGTGTTTCCCCTTTGTAACTTTCCGGTCTCACCGAAAGAGCAAATAGGTCCCACTGAGTTTGCCTGACCAACTCTCTGGTTAGCTAATTACCAAATTCGGTCTCACCGAGTTTGTGTAATCGGTCTCACCGAGATTACGTTATGCCCAAACCCTAACCATATCGGTCCTACCGAGTTGCATGTCAGTCCCACCAAAAATCTCTAACGGTCACTAGGTTTACATTTTCGGTCCGACCGAGTTTGTTGATTCGGTCCCACCGAGATTGGAAAACTGTGTGTAACGGTTGGATTTTGTGTGGAGGCTATATATACCCCTCCACCTCCTCCTCATTTGATGAGAGAGCCATCAGAACACATACACCATTCCAACTCGTATGTTCTGAGAGAGAACCACCTACTCATGTGTTGAGACCAAGATATTCCATTCCTACCATATGAATCTTGATCTCTAGCCTTCCCAAGTTGCTTTCCACTCAAATCTTCTTTCCACCAAATCCAAATCCTATGAGAGAGAGTTGAGTGTTGGGGAGACTATCATTTGAAGCACAAGAGCAAGGAGTTCATTACCTACACACCATTTGTTACTTCTTGGAGAGTGGTGTCTCCTAGATTGGCTAGGTGTCACTTGGGAGCCTCCGACAAGATTGTGGAGTTGAACCAAGGAGTTTGTAAGGGCAAGGAGATCGCCTACTTCGTGAAGATCTACCGCTAGTGAGGCAAGTCCTGTGTGGGCGATGGCCATGGTGGGATAGACAAGGTTGCTTCTTCGTGGACCCTTTGTGGGTGGTTGCTTCTTCATGGACCCTTCGTGGGTGGAGCCTTGTGTGGACTCGCGCAACCGTTACCCTTTGTGGGTGGAGCCCTATGTGGACTCTCGCAACCGTTACCCTTTGTGGGTTGAAGTCTCCATCAACGTGGATGTAGGATAGCACCACCTATCCGAACCACGGGAAAAATATCCGTGTCTCCAATTGCGTTTGATTTCTCCAAACCCTTCCCTTTACATTCTTGCAAGTTGCATGCTTTACTTTCCGCTGCTAATATACTCTTTGCATGCTTGCTTGAATTGTGTGATGATTGCTTGACTTGTCCTAAAATAGCTAAAATCTGCCAAGAACTAAAATTGGGAAAAGGTTAAGTTCTTATTTGGTCAAGTAGTCTAATCACCCCCCTCTAGACATACTTTCGATCCTACAAGTGGTATCAGAGCTTTGGTCTCCATTGCTTTGATCTCCATAGCTTTGGTGGTCATAGCCTTGGTTTCACAACCTAGGAGAGTATGGCGTCTAGCGAGGGAAATTATCACCGTAGAGGTCCCTACTTTGATGGTACTAATTTTGCTAGTTGGAAGCATAAAATTAAAATGCATATTCTTGGACATAACCCCGCCGTTTGGGCTATTGGGTGTGTTGGTTTGCAAGGTGACTTCTTTGATGGGAAAGAACCAAACCGTGAAGCTACCGCGGATGAGTTGAAGATGTTGCAATACAATGCTCAAGCTTGTGATATTCTCTTCAACGGATTGTGCCCTGAAGAATTCAACAAAATCAGCCGTCTTGAGAATGCAAAGGAAATTTGGGACACTTTGATTGATATGCACGAAGGTACCGACTCCGTCAAGGAATCCAAGTTGGATGTGCTTCAAAGTCAACTTGACAAGTTCAAGATGAAGGATGGTGAAGGTGTCGCTGAAATGTACTCTAGGCTTGCTCTCATCACAAATGAGATTGCCGGCTTAGGAAGTGAAGAGATGACCGATAGATTCATCATCAAGAAGATCCTAAGAGCCTTGGATGGAAAATATGATACTGTGTGCACATTGATCCAAATGATGCCCAATTACAAAGATCTCAAGCCAACGGAGGTGATTGGAAGAATTGTTGCTCATGAGATGTCACTTAAGGATAAAGAGGAACTTCACAACAAATCAAGTGGTGCCTATAAAGCCTCATGTGAAGCCCCTACATCATCAAGTGAGAAACAAGACTTCAATGAAGAATTGAGCTTAATGGTGAAGAACTTCAACAAGTTCTACAAGAGTAGAAGCAAAGATAGAAGCTTCAAGTCAAGGTCCTACAATGACAAAAGATCTTCCAATGAGTGTACGGCTCCCTACAAGAGAAGAGAAGATTCTCCAAAAAGAAGAAGCAAAGAATCACCACCAAGAGAGAGAAGGAGTAGAGATGATCGTTATGAACGAAGATACTCACGGAGAAGCAAGGATTCGGAAAGGAAGGAAAAATCATCAAGGAGCTACACAAGACGAAGACATCAAGCTCATGTTGGTGAATGGGTATCCGGCTCCGACTCCGACAGCCACTCCGAGAGAAGTTATCACTCCGACTCGGAAGATACTCAAGATGAAGGTGTTGCCGGCCTAGCACTTGTGTCAACCAACTCCTACGACATATTTGACTCACCAAATGAAGGAATTGGAAGATGCTTCATGGACAAAGGACCTAAGGTAACACACCCCGAGTATGTTGATTTCAATTGTGATGAAGATGACTTGTTAGGTGATGATTTGCTTATTGACAACTCTAGTGATGAATACTATGATGAAAGACCAATTAATCATGCTAATCAAGATAAAACGAATGACAATGATAAGGAGAAGATTGAGGCTCTAACTAAAGAACTAAACACTCTTAAGTTAGCTCATGAAACTATCTTCGAAGATCATCGAGAACTTTTAAGAGCTCATGAGAAATTACGCTTTGAAAAGCTCAATCTTGAGCAAGAGCATGAGTTCTTAAAAGTAATCAATGATGATCTCCGCAAGAAAAGTTCTTCTTACATTGCCAAGCGTTTACTCTTATCCACTTACATGCCTCAAGTCAAGTCTAGTAACAAGAACAAGAAAGATTCTTCCTCTAGCAGTAACAGTGATCATGCTAAATCAAATATTTTTGCTTCTAGTAGTTCTCTTGATTCCACTAATGATTCTCTTAGCCAAGTTACACTTGAGCAAGAAAATAGTTTATTGAAGGGAATTATAGAGCAAGGAGTGTACAAAAGCCTTGCCGGGAGTAAGCAATTCGAGGAAATTGTGCGCAAGCAAGGAATGCACCGGAAGAATCAAGGTGTTGGTTTTGAACGAAAGTTCAATGCCAATGGAGTTGAGTGGGAAGAAGATCAATACCCCAAGACAAAGTTTGTTCCTCAACAAGAGAAGTATACTTCTTTCAAGGGGACACAAGCTCAAGATGATCTTCCACCACAAGACTACAAGCAAAAAGGCAAGGACAAGCTTCAAGAGGAAATTGACGCATTTGAAGAAGCTCCTAAGACCTTAGTCAAGTGGATTCCCAAGACTACTTCAAGTTCCACTTCATCAAGTACGACTACAACTCCAAGGATTCCCATCAAGATGATGTGGATCCAAAAGAAGAAGAACTAGAGAGTTCTTGAGGGTGACTCCGCCAACATACTTCACTCTTATCATTTTGGCAAGAACAAGTGCAATCAACTTCCACATCTTGCACTAGTTCAAGGAGTCACAAACCCTGTTATTGGTAAGACAAGGGACAAGGTAACCTAAAAGTTTTCATGGACATCATCTTTTGTGTGCATCACTCTATGTCTATGGATATCCTTGTTTGTTCCTTGTGGGACTAACCCATGTAGGTATTGAAAGTGCAATTCACTCAAATGGATGGCTCCAAGTGATCTACATCAATATTGAGCATACACATCTTCAACATCTACATGAAGTCATCATCGACAAAACCCAAGGTTAGTTCATCCCTCTTAGGGGGGATATCACATCTAGGGGGAGCTTTACTCTAAGACTTGAGCTAAAGCAACTCTAAAGATGTGAACACAACAATGCTTTATGTAAAAGTGGTAACCCCACTTGAGCTTAAATGATGAGTATGACCTATGATCAAGTGTTCTCACTTGACTCCTAAGTCAATATACTCATATATAGATGACCTAGTCATCGCAAATTGCTTGATAGATGCTAGAATTGGTTGTGCATGCCTTGTCACATATTTCATTTGCCATCTTATTGTTTGAGCATGCTGGTTGCATATTTTACTCATTCGAGGACATCCACTTGTTGTTTTGATTGTTTGGCTTTATTTTCTTTTGCCAAGTGGATGGACAAGAATGCCTAAGAACCTCCTCTAGCTATCTATGCTTTTCTCGTCTCAAACTCTATTCATGCTGCATCAAAAAATTTGATCAAGTCAGATTCGAACCACTCTGTGTGAGGAGCGCTCGGAGTCCCCAATTCGTCATAGACTTAAAACTTCCAAAACCTCTTTGTGATTCTCGGTCTGACCGATACCCCACTTTCGGTCCTACCGAGATCATTAAGTTGATCTAGGTTTTCGATCTCGGTGCAACCGATTTGAACCTTTCGGTCACACCGAGTTTCAGTAACTGCCTGCAGTTATGAATCTCGGTGCCACCGAGTTGTTCCACTCGGTCACACCGACAGGGTCGGGCTATATATAGTCACGGGCAAAATTTTGGAAATTTCTCCGAACCCCTTCGCCCACGCGATAGCCTGCTCTGCCAACGTGGTCTCCGGATCGTCTTCTCGCCACCAGCCGCCTCCAGTCGCTGGTCTTCATCGCCGTCAACGGGAATCTGCCCCGCCGTTGCCGCCGTAGCGAGTCTCTGCCAAACTAGGGTATGGACTCGATCTTTGTGCTATTCCCCAATCCGATTCTTAGCACATTGTGATCATCATGGTTCTTGCCACGATTGAAACACTCCTATCTAGTCAATACGCCCGTAGATTAGCTTTGATTCGAAAATTTTAGGGTTAGGTTTCCGCCGAAACCATCTCGGACCCACCAAGTTGAAAAACTCGGTCCCACCGATTTGGCTTATGCCATTGCACAAGTGAGACTCGGTCTGACCGAGAATTACTTATCGGTGTGACCGATTTTGGAACTCTGTGAAACCCTAGCAGTCTCGGTGCCACCGAACAGTGACTCGGTCCAACCGAGTTCACTAGTTTAGGTTCCAAAACTGCTTCGGTATCACCGAGTTTAAAAATCGGTAGATCCGAGATGATTTCAGTGGGAAACTAAAACTAAGTTTTTGGATCATTCTTTTTGCAAAAATCTCTGCATTTTGTGATGCTCATCTATTCTACCTCATCTATAATCTGTTCACAGGGTCAGCAGTCAGAGCTTGCAGCATGTCTGATCAGAGTGACAGCCAGAATGTGTCAGAGCAGCAGGTGCACATGAGTGAGGGCACTAGTCCCTCCAGCTCTTCAGATGAGGGCAGCAGGAGCACCCCTAGCAACTTGCCAAAAGCTGCCACCAGACAGAGGAAGAAGAGAACTTCTGATTCCAAAGATGAAGATTATGTGGCAGAGGAAGAGGCCACATCAAAGAGAGTTCAGCCAGCTCAAGGCACAAAGCCAGGGCTGAAAATCAAAAGGCCAGCAGGCAGGCAGCCCATGTCAAAGGCAAGAGCTTCAACTGAGAAGCCTGCACCTAAAGAGCCAGTTGCTGCTGAGGGAAAGAAAAGAGAGGAAAGGGTCAAGAAGACCGTAGCCAGAGTGCTAGGAAAGGCTTCCATCATGGAAGAGGAAGAGGAAGAAGAGGTAGCTGCACCAGCACCCAAGGCACCCAAGCTGATGGGTGATGCCATAAGATCAGGGGCTACTGCATCTAAGCCCAAAGCTGCCTCCAAGCCAAAACCAAAGAGGAATACAAGGAGCATTCCTGCAGCTGAGAAGAACAAGGCCCCAGTGCCTAAGACTGTTGCTGAAGAAGAGGATGAAGAGCATGTTTTGAGAAAGCTAAAGCCCAAGATCCCAGACCTCAATGATGCTCATCCTGTGGCTGAGGACATGAAGCTCAGGAGAGATTCAGGGCTGAGGAAGTGGAGAGAAGCAGATCCATATGCTTCAAGGAGGAGGACTGCTGTTGACTACAGGTTCCACACTAAGGAACAGCAGGACTTCTATGAGACAGTGCTGCTTGATAAGAAGCCAATAGTTTGTGATATGAGATGGGTTGACTGGCAGTACATCAAGGACAATGAGGAGCACTATCCTGGAGTGCAAGACAGCTTCATAGCTTGTGGAGTAGCTGACTTTGTTGGGCAGAAGCTCACAAAGTGGAATGAGGAGCTTATAATGCAGTTCTACTCCACAGCACATTTTTATTCAGATGGGAGGATCGCATGGATGTCTGAGGGTACAAGGTACCAATCCACAGTTGCTGAGTGGGCACAGATCATTAATGCCCCAGAGGAGCATGATGATGACTTGGATATCTATGCCAAGAAGAAGATGGACCACAACTCAATGTCCAATATGTACAAGGAGATCCCAAATGAAGCACTTGATACTTTCAAGTTTGGGTCTGTGCATTACCTTCTGTCAGGGCTGCCAACTATCAATTGGATCTTGAGGCACACCTTATTGCCCAAGTACGAAGATCACAAGATGATCAGAGGCCATGCTATCAACTTGCTACATGTATTTGATGTGCCTCAGAAGTTCAAGGTGATGAGCCTCATAGTGGAAACTATCAAAAGGACTGCAGCAGATCAGAAGAGGAGTTGCGGATATGCCCCTCAGATTCAGGAGCTCATTAACTCCAAGATGGGCACGGGCATATATTTATTGGACAAGGAACATTTGCCCATCCGTCCAGATTTTGAGGACAATCAAGTTGTTATGACTGAGAATGAGCCATCATCAGTTCAAGCACAAGCCAAGAAGGAGAAGGCCAGGAAGGAGAAAGCTGCCAAGATGCCAACTCAAGAGGAGGCATCTGAGTATTTCTTGAAGACCAAACAAGAGCAGCTTGGTTACCTGATTGCATCCACCCTGCGGATTGAGCAAGGACTAGCCACCCTAACTCAAAACCAGGCAAGCCTAGAGAGAATCATGGAACAGAAGTTCTATGACTTGGATGTCAAGGTAACGGAGATTCAGACTGCAGTGGAGCAGCTCCAAGATGACATGCAGGAGAGGAGAGGCAGGACTACCACTCATGGCTTTGCCAGAGTGCCACGAGGTCCGAGGTCGTCTGCCGTGCCAGTTGCTGACACCAGAGCCACCACCTCAGCAGCAGCTACAGCCTCAGTTCCACCAGCTCCAGCATCTACTTCGGCTCCAACTCCAGCGTCTACTTCAACATCTACAGAAGTCTTCATCCTTGGAGTGATCCGGACTCCACCACCACCTGAAGATCAAGCCTGAGTGTCGATCTAGTACTATGCATTTTCTAGGAACTTTTTGGTAACTTGTTGCCAAAGGGGGAGAAAAATGTATAGATCATAGGCTTCGAGAGAGAGAGTGTTGCTTTTCTCTCTTGCTTTATTTGGTGGTTTTTCGAACTTTGTTTGCTTTTGAGTGCTTGAGATACTACGTCATTATTTGTGAGACATTGATGATCATGTGTTTGATCATAAGCTACACTTAATGCTTGCTTAATGCTATTATCTTATCTATCTTATGTGATCTTTCACTATTCTTGGCGATGAGTGCATGTATTTCATTCTTATCATTTTAAGCGCTCCACCAAGATGTATGTGACATGGAAGAGTAACCCATGACTCTAACTCCTTGTGCATTTGCAGTCCAAAGCAAATTTTAAATATGCACAAATTTAGGGGGAGCTCTTACTTAACACATACCTCTCAAAGCGACGATATATTTCATGCTTATTATCATTTGTCGAAGCTTTGATCTACATGTTGTCATCAATTACCAAAAAGGGGGAGATTGAAAGTGCAACTATCCCTAGGTGGTTTTGGTAATTCATAACAACATATAGCTCATTGAGCTAATGCTATTCAAAGATGATTATTTCAGGAAAGCTCAATGATTGGCATGGCATGGATGTGAAAGTGGAACCCTCAAAATGCTAAGGACAAAGGATTGGCTCAAGCTCAAAAGCTCAAGACTCTTTATTTTATATTTTAGTGATCCAAGATCACATTGAGTCTTTAGGAAAAGCCAATACTATCAAGGAGGGATGAGGTGTTGCTTAATAAGCCTCTTGCTTCATGTGCTTAGTGATATGCTCCAAAACCCTCAACTACTTTCCCATATCCACATATGACCTAAACCCTAAGCCAAACTCGGTCCTACCGATCCTTCCTATCCGGCGCCACTGAGTTTCACTTGTCATTAGCCACTGCCAAAACCCTAGCAATTCGGTTCTACCGATAGGGATCTCGGTCTCACCGAGATGGGATTGCAAACTCTCTGTTTCCCTTTCGTAACTCTTCGGTCTCACCGAAAGAGCGAATCGGTCCCACCGAGATTGCAATGTAAATTCAGTGTTTCCCCTTTGTAACTTTTTGGTCTCACCGAAAGAGCAAATCGGTCCCACCGAGTTTGCCTGACCAAATCTCTGGTTAGCTAATTACCAAATTTGGTCTCACCGAGTTTGTGTAATCGGTCTCACCAAGATTACGTTATGCCCAAACCCTAACCATATCGGTCCTACCGAGTTGCATGTCAGTCCCACCGAAAATCTCCAACGGTCACTAGGTTTACATTTTCGGTCCGACCGAGTTTGTTGATTCGGTCCCACCGAGATTAGAAAACTGTGTGTAACGGTTGGATTTTCTGTGGAGGCTATATATACCCCTCCACCTCCTCCTCATTTGATGAGAGAGCCATCAGAACACATACACCATTCCAACTCGTATGTTCTGAGAGAGAACCACCTACTCATGTGTTGAGACAAAGATATTCCATTCCTACCATATGAATCTTGATCTCTAGCCTTCCCAAGTTGCTTTCCACTCAAATCTTCTTTCCACCAAATCCAAATCCTATGAGAGAGAGTTGAGTGTTGCGGAGACTATCATTTGAAGCACAAGAGCAAGGAGTTCATTACCTACACACCATTTGTTACTTCTTGGAGAGTGGTGTCTCCTAGATTGGCTAGGTGTCACTTGGGAGCCTCCGACAAAATTGTGGAGTTGAACCAAGGAGTTTGTAAGGGCAAGGAGATCGCCTACTTCGTGAAGATCTACTGCTAGTGAGGCAAGTCCTGTGTGGGCGATGGCCATGGTGGGATAGACAAGGTTGCTTCTTCGTGGACCCTTTGTGGGTGGTTGCTTCTTCGTGGACCCTTCATGGGTGGAGCCCTGTGTGGACTCGCGCAACCGTTACCCTTTGTGGGTGGAGCCCTGTGTGGACTCTGGCAACCGTTACCCTTTGTGGGTTGAAGTCTCCATCAACGTGGATGTAGGATAGCACCACCTATCCGAACCACGGGAAAAATATCCGTGTATCCAATTGCGTTTGATTTCTCCAAACCCTTCCCTTTACATTCTTGCAAGTTGCATGCTTTACTTTCCGCTGCCAATATACTCTTTGCATGCTTGCTTGTATTGTGTGATGATTGCTTGACTTGTCCTAAAATAGCTAAAATCTGCCAAGAACTAAAATTGGGAAAAGGTTAAGTTTTTATTTGGTCAAGTAGTCTAATCACCCCCCTCTAGACATACTTTCGATCCTATAAAATCAGATGCGGATTTTCGTGCTGAATTTTTTGATATATTATACGTTTTTTCCGACAACGTATGCAAAAGTTATAGCCGTTTTACATTTTCCCTACACTTTTTGCAAAACATGTCCAAATTTAAGTTTTCAAATTTTCATAACTAGTAGGTGTAGTAATATAACTACATCTCGGAGGATTTATTTTCTGAAGTTGTTATCATTTTCTTTTGATTTTTTCAAAACTGAAATGGCAATACATGCGGAGGGGGGGGGTAGAGTTTGAAAATTGCCCTGTAGTCCCGGTTTGTGTCCCCAACCGGGACTATAGGTCAGACCCCTTTAGTCCCGGTTCATGGCACGAACCGGTACTAAAGGTTAGCCCTTTAGTACCGGTTTGTGCCACGAACCGGTACTAAAGGTGATCATGGGGCCCCGGCCTGACGCCAGCCTGCCACCACCCCTTTAGCACCGGTTCGTGGCACGAACCGGTACTAAAGGTTCAACACGAACTGGCATTAATGCATAGCCGTTCGAACCGACACTAATGGTGCCATTAGTACCGGGCCAAAATCGAACCGGGACTAATGTGTCTCACATTAGGTCATTTTTCTACTAGTGTACTACTCGGTCTTTCCGTGTGTTATGGTCGCATGTATTTGCATCAAAACATAATACGTGCACCGTTTCAAATTATGTGAAGTTTTAGGTTTGTCTTGAGTCAAATGGTTTTATGTTTCATAGATCCATGAAATCATGATAATGTCTACATTATATCAATTACATATGGTATAAAACATATTCTATAATGATTATTCTTTTGCGGGGAGATATTTTACAATGATACTTGCACGCAACAACGCAGCAAGGGTGAAAATACCACATTCTTGTCAGGTTGAAAGGTTACTGATGTAGCCATGAGACCGAATGGTATCACCTTAAATTCGAAGTGCCCGTGCTGAGTGTGGAATGTTGTCATTGGTTCATCTCCTGTAGCAATTCGTATCTCATGGTACCTTGAGCGCAAATCAAACTTGGTACAGAATGTTGGGCCGTCCAATTCGTCAAGAAGTTCGTCAACAATCGGCACAGGAAATTTGACTTCCACTTTCACTACAATCAATTGCCCATAGTCGACGCATAAACGCCGGGTGCATCTTACTTGCGCACCAACGACACAGGCGAAGTCCGAACCAACCTGTGATTAGATGGTTAGGAGGACAGTGATATTCTCAGCCAACGAGGGTTCAAATTCTAGACTTGACACCGGTGCTTGCATTTTCTCGATTTATTTCAAGCCTACCGGCGATGTGCGTTCAGTGGGAGAAGATGTTCTGTCGACTATGAAGGTGTCTGTGGCGACTTCATCAATCTCAAGATGATATAATGGCTCAGTATCTCGGATGTGCTCATAGGAGTAGGATGTGCATGCACTCGTTCATAGAGGTGAATATATGTATGTATGTATGAGTGTTTGCGTCTGTACTATGTTAAAAAAAATGATCCCATGTTCTAGAACAGCTCGTACTTGTTTTTTGATTTCATCTTTGTGTTGCGGAGTGTAGAGATAAGGTTTCACTGACATTGCACGCACACCTGACAATAAATTGATACGATGGTCATAATCTTGCCATGGTTGAAGGTCTTATGGTGTTGGAAAGCAATCTATATTTTTGTCAAGTTCATTGGGGTGCAAGAGAAATTGATCAAGCTCTGTGAGAAGAAGGATGAGTTTGCGGTCGCTTCGGAGGACACCAAGATGTTAACCATGAAGCACTAGCTAGTAGAAAAAAAAGGTCGGTACTAAAGGGTTGATACTAAAGCCCCCCCCTTTAGTCCCGGTTCGTCCCAGTTGATCAACCGGGACTAAAGGAAATTTTACAAAAAAAATATATTATTTTTTTTAAAATTCCGATTTTCAAATTTCCGAATTATTTTACAATTTAATCTCTAATCACCTTTCATCACTACTCAATTTAACCTCTAATCTCTAATCACCCATCATCATTCCAAATCATCTAACTTCCCGGCCGGTCACCCATTCTCTCACTACTCCAGCCTACAATAGTAAGATGTCAATCCTATTAACCCTCACGAGTTTAGCTTGACCATGAAGTCACACGTTTCACTGTTTGAGTTTGAAACTATTATTCTAAGAAACAATAATTATTTAGTAAGACTAATATTTCTTGAATAAGTAGTTTGACCATTGTTTGACCATAGTTTGACCAGATTTGACCAAAATTCGAAAAAAAGAAATAATTAGTTAGTAACACTAATATTCTTGAATAATTTTTAGTAACACTAATACTTCTTGAATAAGTAGTTTGACCTGATTTAACCAAAATTCAAAAAACTGAAATTTGAGCATATCTTTTTTTTAAGAATTTGAGGATTCTAAAACTTTACAAACAGGCCATAGGTAGTCAAAATCAGATGCGGATTTTCGTGCTGAACATTTTGATATATTATACGCTTTTTTCTGACATCGTATGCAAAAGTTATAGCCGTTTTACTTTTTCATAATAGTTTTTTTGCAAAACATGTCCAAACTTAAGTTTTTAAATTTTCCAAACTAGTAGATGTAGTAATATAACTACATCTTGAAGGATTTTATTTTTTGAAGTTTTTATCATTTTCTTTTGTTTTTTTTTTGAAACTGAAATGGCGATACACGAGGGGGTAGAGTTTGAGAAATGGCCCCTTTAGTCCCGGTTTGAGACACGAACCGGGACTAAAGGGCATCGTGCCCATTTGAACCGAGACTAATGCCTTTAGCCGCTCGAACTGGGACTAATGCTCACATTAGTCCCGGGTCGTAATGCCACCAGGACTAATGTGTATATTGCGCTGTGATCAAAGCCCTGTTTTCTACTAGTGAAGACGTCAGACTTGTATTCTTATGCGGTGAAGATCGTCCAAGCCTACCATGCTAGGATATTGAAGTGCTTGGCGACCGATTTGGAGGAGCCGGTTGCACATTGATGGATTTGGCACACAGCTGATCTGGGAGACAAAAAAAATGAGGTTCCTTGCACGGCCAGCCAAACATGCAAATTTAACATTTGACATCCCACGCATTTTGGTTGTAATTGCATATGTTTGTACTTCATATAAGTTGATAATGATCTGTATATGCATGTCAAATGAAGGAGGACCGATCTTTTTTTGTTGAAAATGGAGGCATACCCCCGGCCTCTAGGACGGACATTTGATGTACAAGGTTGGATGGCCAGCTCCACTAGCTTTGTCCGTGGACACATCCGAACGTGTCCACAAATATTTAGGGTATCTGTTTTTTGATGAACGGCATTGAAGATGCATGAATGGCTGTAGATCCTCTTACGGAGGGACCAGTTGTACCGTACCGCTTTCCTAAAAAAGAAATGTACCGTACTGCTAGCGGGAGTGAATACAATAGAAGAAGAGCTACAGGTGCAAAAATACAAAAAGGAACCTGGGCCATTGGATCCCAGGTGGGTGGCACAGATTCAGGCGGATGGATCTCAGCCACTTAATGTACATTTTACGAAAACCCCCCTATTAGCAACTAGTTATAAAACAGAACATTTGCAACAACCACCTCAAGTATTTCATCTCCCTCTCCATTCATTTTGTCCGACGACCCTTATGGAATCTGCAGTGGTGAAGCCCCATATCCTATTAGTTATACTGCTTAAAATCTTTGCACGTATCTACTTCATCAAAACCATGCATATTTCAGTGCATTATTCGTCGCTTGTACTACATCACTAATTATGCAAAAAGAAGCTGAATATGATTGTCAGGGCAAAGTGTGTCAATATGCATCACAGATATGTGAGTACATAGATCAAATTAAGCCACCCTTTGAAGCATAACTAAACATCAGACTGGACAATACCAGATTGAGCATATCAGAAGCATAAATCTTGATGAGACATGGCATCACTATTTTTAGTACATGTCCAGCAAGACAATGTATTAAGGACTAATACGATCATCACTCAACAGGCATTGCAATTTAAAACGATAAGATCTACTATCTTGACCGTACATAACAGAAAAGCTCTAGCATTTCCCTCCAGTTCTACTACTTCTTGCTCATCAAGCTTCTTGTTCTGGGAGAGACCACACCAAGAAAACACGATTGAGTTGAGCACAGACAAGTACAGATGCATGATCAAGAACAGAGTTAAATTTATCTTGTGTAGAAATTCTCTCAATTGTCAGAAAGGGGAGACTTTGATAAAAACTTCTTCTATCCATCTGTAGTCCTGATATTTCCTGTTGTCGGAGCATCATGCATCTACAAATACAAAGGAAAAAAATATTTTACATTACAACGAAAGAAATAGGAAAATTATGTTCTCTAATCCTGATCATGTATGTATTGAACAATTAAGAATGCAATTCAAGTTCTTTTGCTGACTTGTAGATGACAAAAGTAAAAAAAAATTATGCTGCAGCACAAAGGCACATGTCAGACCAGTGAAGAGAAAATGAAAACAATATCATATGGAAAAACATATTCACAGCTTGACAATGATGGATCATTTATATCAATTTTCATAGCTCATCATCCCAATAAGACTTGGGTAACGCAAACAGATTACGACCGGCTGTACTGATGTATTGATATTACATTAAGTTTTATGGCTCAATGGTTGGTACCTCTGAAGAGCAAGCTTGTTTCTTTTTTGGTGTACTCGCATCATCAATGAGAAGCATTGGAGAATTAATCTCTGCAAACAAGGTACCATCGCTGAAATCTTGATTTTGAACACTATTGACCGATTCCACGGCTGCAAACAAATATTAAGCAAAAAACATCAAAGAGATTAACATAAAATTAGGTAATGACAATATATTCTTGCTTTTTTGGATTGCGTCTTCTCACCTGATAGTGATGGTACAAATTTTGCAATTATAGGCTCTCCTAAAGGCGATCTCTCACTATTTCCCTCCATTTCAGTTCAAGATGCAGCAACAAAATAGCAGAGAACAAACTTAGTATTACTAGTCGACGAGCTTCAATCTATCCAGCATGTGCACAACAAAAATTGAGAAAATCAGCCCCAGTTCCAAGATTGCAATGTTAATGTTGCAAATTAAAAAGATACCCAGAAAGAGAGTCTTCTTTTCTACATACAAAAGGTAAAAAACTTGCGATTGTTCTTTTTACAATTGTAGTGTCATAAAAGCCGAATGAGTACGACCAAAAAGCTAATACTATTGTTTCACTAAACCAAAACTATCATGATTTTAGTTTCAATGACATTATTGGACAAATAGATAGTGAACTCTCAGAAATCAGTAAAGTGGCACCTATTGCAAGTCAAACGAATTTCAGTCCTGTGCGTACAAGCACTTCACATGCAGGTAATTTAATAGGTAGATGAGATTAGTTTGTCCCGTGTACAATATTCGAGAAGAGGATGAAATTTCAATATACAGAACTGCTAAAAAATCTAGTATAAGCATAGGAAGCTTGTGCAGTGATTAATATTTCTGTTCATGTGTTTTCAGATATATTATCACAATATTGTTTTGAAGAAAAAAGTGCTCCCCACTCCGATCTCTTGCTACAGAGAAAGAAATAAACATCTAAAGAACTCAAAAAGTGTTTCAGTCTAATACTATATTAAGTCTAGAGTAACCCCTGGACTGGCAAAGCTGAGAAGGTATCGGATACAGTGCCAAATGAAAGCAGGAGAGCCGAGTAGGCCAACACTATAACCAGTACGAAACCAAAACTTAGAAAAAAAATCCATCGCTTCAGCTTGGAAAGGAGCCTAGCATCAATCCACCAAACTTGCCATCAGCGAGTAGCAATATACAGTACCACAACTACTAATCAACATGCCACTGCTCGATCCTGGGACGTATAGACCAGGAATAGAGAAATCACGGAGATAGCAAGTTCAATTTACAATCATAACTGTAAATAGTGTTCATAAAATAGGAATCCAACGAACATTAAGCATTACCCGAGAACGAATCCCTCACCGTCGGGGTCGAGGAAGAAGACCTGGCACGTGCGCCCGTCAGGCTGCGTCCTCTCGGGCACGCCTGTGCTATGGTTCTTCCGGCTGGCCACAAACCCGCCGTAGTCCGGCGCAATGAAGGCGAGGTGGTGCCCCGGGGGAGTGGACCTTGATAGCAGCTGCTGGGACGGCGGCTGCTGTGTTGATGTGGAGAGCAACATCGGGGGTGCCCGGGAGGCGGATCCAGATAGTTGTGAGCGGGAATACCCGGAACGGGCTGCGCAAGTCGACGGCGTCCCGCCGGATCTGGACCGCCGCCACAGTGTGCAAGAGAAAAGGTGCTGGGGGAGAGGGATGACCCGTCTGCAAAAATCAATCAGAACTAGTAGTGTGACCCGCGCATTTGCGCGGCTAGATTTGCAATATTTAGTTGCTATCAAGTTGACTTAGCCATGATCATTATACTTCTACTACATTTGGATGTATCTACCTTTTCACTTATAACTTGTGTGAACCAAATTTCTTTCCTATAATGAATCTAAACATTTGTACCTCGTACTCCCATCTCATCCTACACATCCCTTGTACTACGCACCTTATTTGTGGTTGTATTACCTTGAAGGCATCCACAAATTTGTACATGGCATGCCTTCAAATACTTCATTGCACTAGTAGAAAAAGGGTGTTCTGCCCCGGTTGGTAAGGGCCTTTTGTCCCGGTTTTTGAACAGGGACTAAAGGGTCGTTACTAATGGCATGGCCCTTTAGTCCCGATTCAAACAGGAACCGGGACAGATGGGCCTCCACATGGCCGGTGCGCCGAGCCCAAGCGGGAGGGCCTTTGGTCCCGGTTGGTGGCACCAATCGGGACCAATAGGCATCCACCCGTCAGCATTTCAGGGGCTGAGGTTTTGTTTTTTTGCCTTTGGTCCCGGTTGGTGGCACCAACCGGGACCAATAGGCATCCACGCGTCAGCATTTCAGGG
>NC_041392.1:93687161-93758578 GCF_002162155.2 Triticum dicoccoides | reverse complement strand
GGGGGGGTTGGGGGCTTTGGGAGGTTAATTTAGGTGTTTCATATATTGTGTTAGCTAGCTAATTAATAGAGAGAAGTGTCCTCTCTTATGTCCGTGCTTGGTCGACGTTACGTACTATATACGTATAAAGAGGACTAGACACGCTAGCTAGCTAGTAAGCAAACGAAGGAAACAGAAAATCGTCATGAACATATATGCATACAGAGAGAAGTGATATCGACCACCTCTCCTTCTCCGAAAGATTGGTCGAATAACAAGTTCTCATATATCTATCCGACACTACTGGCTACATATATACAATAATTATCTCTTACAATATAATCTCCTAATTATATACGAACACAGGATCCACATAGTATTCTCCGTCTTCAGCGATCACGTGGTCAAGGAAGAATGCTGCCAATTCCTCTTGAATTGCTCGCATACGATGTGGTGCTAGGAGTTCATCCCGCATCCAAAAGATCTAATTTGAAGAAGGGGATCAATACATACATATATATATATATAAATAAATGAAACTCAACACAAATGATGGTAATAAAATAAAATTGTGAATATTATTGCTTACACACTTCATATTGTTCGTCAGAGTACCCTCGTTCACAGGTCATGTGGCGGATGGACTCGCAAACGTAGTATCCACAGAAATCATTCCCTTGTTCCTGCCACAACCACTTTACAAGAAATAGAGGTCAATCAAACTGATAAGCAAGCATGCCAAATGGTATTGATGAAACTAGCGCTTGAATCACTAGGAGATGAGCGGAACATGTTACTATAGTACTTACTTTCGGGTGTCTAAATTGCAGCTTCTTCGGTAGTCCCGGAGCTTTTTTGGTGAATTTTGTCCAAACCCTGCCAGACAAAGAAAACAATTACTTGATATCAGGAAATGAACAAAGTTGCTGATATGGTGGATAATGATCGATTTAACTTACTTCTCGAGCATTTGAGTCATGTCCGCATAGTCCTGGGGATCTTTTCGTCTCGAGTCTAAGACGGTTACTAGTCCCTGCTCAAGCTTAATCTCTAGGAGAATATATATATATAGTGGAACATGTGCACGCATGCATAACTCATCAATTACATTACTATAACCTGGACTAATAAGGGAAACCGAATATGCACAAGATAGTAACACCCACTTGAAGTTGTAAGGAAAGAGTATTATATCTTTGTTTTCATTTATTTCCAACGATCGTAGCAAGTTGGCCTCGGTATCTTTGGCACGATATTTAACCTCAGTTGCATCTATGAGATTTGTGTTAATGAACCCAATATCACCGATTTGTCTTTTCTTCAATTCGGCGATCTTCAATCTGCATAATATAGTGAGGATAATTATAAATACATGCAATGAAAGAGTTTACCTATATAGAGAGACTTAATGACAGAAGTAGTACTACTTACAGACAGTAGCAAGTGACCGTTGCTTTATCGAGGGCCTTTTGATTGAAAAACTGGAAGAACTCCTCAAATGGAACATTCAACAGTTCACAACGAGGTCATGCTCCTCTCTAACTCTCAGCGTCAAAGTATTCCTCCCCCCAGACTCTCTCAAGGTTTTCATGTACCAATCATGGAATCTTCGCATCATCGTTGTTAGAGATCTTTCATCTTTGACGAGAGGCTTCCCGTACTCGTATTTGTGTTCCTCCACCTCTAAGAACTCATAATGTACATCGTCGGGCAGGTAATCTCCAAGATTGCTATAACCGGGCACCATCCTCGGATCATTAGTAGGCACCTTGAGCGGGGGGCACGATTGGTTCGCTTGTTCGCCGAGCTGGGCAATGTTTTTCCCAGCTCGTCGTTCTTTTAACCTTTGATCACTGACAGTACTTCCTGGCTGCTCCGCTTCGACAAATTACTTTTCAATAATGTGCTCATAGTTGCCTTTCGGCGGAGACTTTGCTGGTTTTTTCAGGGCAGCCAGAGTGCGCTTCGCTTTCACCGGATCTACCTTCTCCTCCGGAGGTGGATGTTTCTTTGCTTTCACCCCTTCAAAGAAGTTCCTCACTTCGGCTCGCGCGATGTCGGCGTTCTCCTCCGGGGTCCTCTCGATGGTAACTTCTCTGGAGTCTTCAGAGAAGGACCGAATCTGTATTGCCTCCCGCCTCTGGCTGTACTGCTAGACGCCGGCAGAGCAGACGGAGCGGCTTCGACTGTCTTCTTTCCTTGCTTACGAGGCGGAGGAGAAGGACTACAACGCGCCGGAGCATCCGGAGTGGCGGCGGGTCTCTTCTGCCCTTGCTGACGAGGCGGAGAAGGAGCAGGCTGGCTGCCCGGCCGCGCCGGCGCAGGCGGAGAAGGAGGCGGAGTGCCGCCACGCGCCGGAGAAGGAGGCCGAGTGCCCTGATCGTCACTCGCCGGAGAAGGAGGCGGTGGAGGAGGCGGAGTGCCCTGACTCGCCGGAGGAGGAGGAGGAGGAGGAGGCGGAGGCGTCCAGTTCGGAAGGTTGATGAGCTCCTGATACGTCTCCAAAGTATCTATAATTTTTGATTGCTCCATGCTATATTATCTACTGTTTTGGACTATATTGGGCTTCATTTTCCACTTTTATATTCTTTTTGGGACTAACCTATTAACCGGAGGCCCAGCCCAGAATTGCTGTTTTTTTGCCTATTTTAGTGTTTTGGATAAACGGAATATCAAACGGAGTCCAAACGGAATAAAATCTTCAGGAACATGATTTTCTCACCGAACGTGATCCAGGAGACTTGGACCCTGCTCCAAGGAACAGAAGAGGCGGTCACGAGGGTGGGGGGCGCCCCCCTAGGGCGCGCCCCCCTGCCTCGTGGGCCCCTCGTTGCTCCTCCAGCGTACTTCTTCCTCCTATATATACACACGTACCCCCAAACGATAAGAACAGGAGCCAAAAACCTAATTCCACCGCCGCAACTTTCTGTATCCACGAGATCCCATCTTGGGGCCTGTTCCGGAGCTCCGCCGGAAGAGGGCCATCATCACGGAGGTTTTCTACATCATCATAGCCTCTCAAATGAAGTGTGAGTAGTTTACCTAAGACCTTCGGATCCATAGTTACTAGCTAGATGGCTTCTTCTCTCTCTTTGAATCTCAATACAAAGTTCTCCCCTCTCTCGTGGAGATCTATTCGATGTAATCTTCTTTTTGCGGTGTGTTTGTTGAGACCGATGAATTGTGGGTTTATGATCAGGTCTATCTATGAATAATATTTGAATCTTCTCTGAATTCTTTTATGTATGATTGGTTATCTTTGCAAGTCTCTTCGAATTATCCGTTTGGTTTGGCCAACTAGATTGGTAGTTCTTGCCATGGGAGAAGTGCTTAGCTTTGGGTTCGATCTTGCGGTGTCCTTACCCAGTGACAGAAGGGGCAGCAAGGCACGTATTGTATCATTGCCACCAAGGATAACAAGATGGGGTTTATTTCATATTGCATGAATTTATCTCTCTACATCATGTCATCTTGCTTAAGGCGTTACTTTGTTTTTAACTTAATACTCTAGATGCATGCTGGATAGCGGTCGATGAGTGGAGTAATAGTAGTAGATGCAGAATCGTTTCGATCTACTTGTCACGGACGTGATGCCTATATACATGATCATACCTAGATATTCTCATAACTATGCTCAATTCTGTCAATTGCTCAACAGTAATTTGTTCACCCATCGTAGAATACATATGCTCTTGAGAGAAGCCACTAGTGAAACCTATGTCCCCCGGGTCTATTCTCATCATATCAATCTCCATTACTTTAATCTTGCTTTGCTTTTTTACTTTGCCTTTACTTTTTACTTTGCATCTTTATACCAAAAATATTATATCTATCAGATCTCACTCTCGTAAGTGACTGTGAAGGGCTTGACAACCCCTAATCGCGTTGGTTGCGAGTAGCTATCGCTTTGTGCAGGTACGAGGGACTTGAGCGTGGGCTCCTACTGGATTGATACCTTGATTCTCAAAAACTGAGGGAAATACTTACGCTACTCTGCTGCATCATCCCTTCCTCTTCGGGGAAAACCAACGCAAGCTCAAGACGTAGTAAGAAGGATTTCTGGCGCCGTTGCCGGGGAGTCTACGCAAAAAGTCAACATACCAAGTACCCATCACAATCCCTATCTCTCGCATTACATTATTTGCCATTTGCCTCTCGTTTTCCTCTCCCCCCCAATTCACCCTTGCCGTTTTATTCGCCCTCTCTCTCTATCCTCCCTCTCTATTTGCCTCTTTTTGCCTGCTTGACTTTTGTTTGCTCGTATGGTTGGAATAATTGTTTATTTATTACTAAACAGAGAACTTAAGATCTATGGATCCTCATCCGCTTGCCAATCTTTTTAAGGGATCCAATTATGATGAACCAATTCCTAGTGATTTGGATGCACTAGATTATCTTTATAAGCTTTTGCCTGAAATCCGTAAATCTGAAAATCGTAATGAAGTGCTTTATGAAGTGACTCATGATAGATCTTTGAATAAAAAGCATGATTGCAATGATTTAACTATAAACTCTCTTGATGTCAATTATGCTAATAATATGCAAAACCCTAAGCTTGGGGATGCTAGTTTTGCTATGTCCTCTACCTGTTGCAATGATCATGATTGGGGTGATTCTTCTTATGATATTGAAAATTTATTTAATCCTCATGATGAATATGAGATTGATAATAGTGTTTGCAATATTACTGAAAGTGGGTTTGGAAGAGTATCAACTTTATATCCCACAAATTTGGAGAATGATCAATCTTATGGAATTTTTGATAAAAGTGGGTCTGGAAAGGTCATGACTTTAGTTAATGTTAATCCCACTATTTTGAAAGAGTGTCAACTTTGCATGCATGTGGATCATGTTGAAAATATTTTATGTGATAGCTATTTTGTTGAATTTGCTTATGATCCTACATATAATTATTACGAGAGAGGAAAATATGGTGGTAGAAATTTTCATGTTACTAATTTACCTCTCGTTATGTTGAGATTGCTATTATTTCTTTCCGCTTCCTTGCATATGCTAGTTTTTGCTTGCTATGATAATTTGTTTGCCTTTAATATGCCTATGCATAGGAAGTATGTTAGACTTAGATGTGTTTGTCACATGCTTTATGATGCTCCTTTTGTGCTTCAATTCATGTCTTTCTTGTGAGCATCATTAAAATTACCAATGCCTAGCTATAAGGCTTTAAAGAAAAGCGCTTGCTGGGAGACAATCCAATATTTTCCCTTGCTGTTATTAAATAAATAAATTATTTAGCCTCTGTTCTGGTTGTGTTTTTTGTGTTTAATTAGTGTTTGTGCCAAGTAGAACCGTTGGGAAGACTTGGGGAAAGTCTTGTTGAACTTGCTGTAAAAAACTGAAACTTTAGCGCTCACGAGAACTGCTGTCGTTTTTATTTGAAGAGTTCTATTTAGTTAATTCTTTTTGAAGATGATTAATAGATAAATTCCTCACGTCCAGAAATTTATTTTAGAATTTTTGGGGTTCCATATCTTGCGCTAGCTACAAGTTACTACAGACTGTTCTGTTTTTGACAGATTCTGTTTTTCGTGTGTTGTTTGCTTATTTTGATGAATCTATGGCTAGTAAAATAGTTTATAATCCATAGAGAAGTTGTAATACAGTAGGTTTAACACCAATATAAATAAAGAATGATTTCATTACAGGACCTTGAAGTTGTCTTTTGTTTTCTTTCGCTAACATAGCTTCACTTATATCTTTTGAGCTAAGTAGTTTTGCTCTATGTGCTTCACTTATATCTTTTGAGCATTATAATTTTGCTCTATGTGCTTCACATAGATCTTTTAGAGCACGGTGGTGGATTAGTTTAAAGAAACTATTGATCTCTCATGCTTCACTTAAATTATTTTGAGAGTCATTTGCTTAATAATAATATGCTTGGTATTCAAGATTTCTGAAACTTTCTTTTGAGTGTGTTGAATACTAAGAAAAGATTGAAACATGATAATTGTTTTGAGATATGGAGGTGATAATATTAAAGTCATCCTAGTTGAGTAGTTGTGAATTTAAAGAATACTTGTGTTAAGGTTTGTGATTCCCGTAGCATGCACGTATGGTGAACCGTTATGTGATGAAGTCGGAGCATGATTTATTTATTGATTGTCTTCCTTATGAGTGGCGGTCCGGGACGAGCGATGGTCTTTTCCTACCAATCTATCCCCCTAGGAGCATGCGTGTAATACTTTGCTTTGATAACTTCTAGATTTTTGCAATAAGTATATGAGTTCCATATGACTAATGTTGAGTCCATGGATTATACACACTCTCACCCTTCCACCTTTGCTAGCCTCTCTAATACCGCGCACCTTTTGCCGGTATCATACACCTACCATATACCTTCCTCAAAACAGCCACCATACCTACCTATTATGGCATTTCCATAGCCATTCCGAGATATATTGCCATGCAACTTTCCACCGTTCCGTTCATGACACACTCCATCATTATCATATTGCATATCCCAGTACACCACCGGATGCATTCACATAGAGTCATATTTTGTTCTAAGTATCGAGTTGTAATTGTTGAGTTATAAGAAAAATAAAAGTGTGATGATCATTAGAGCATTGTCCTAGTGAGGAAAGAATGATGGAGACTATGATTCCCCCATAAGTCGGGATGAGACTTTGGACGAAAAATAAATAAAAAAAGAGGCCAAAGAAGCCCAAATAAAAAGAGGCCATAAAAAGAGAAAAGGCCCAAATATATATATATATATATATATATATATATATATATATAAATGATGAGAGAAAAATAGAGAAGGGACAATGTTACTATCGTTTTACCACACTTGTGCTTCAAAGTAGCACCATGATCTTCATAGTAGAGAGTCTCTCATGTTATCACTTTCATATACTAGTGGGAATTTTTCATTATAGAACTTGGCTTGTATATTACAATGATGGGCTTCCTCAAAAAATTTCCCTAGGTCTTCATGAGCAAGCAAGTTGGATGCACACCCACTTAGTTTCTTTTTGAGCTTTCATCTACTTATAGCTCTAGTGCATCCGTTGCATTGCAATCCCTACTCACTCACATTGATATCTATTGATGGGCATCTCCATAGCCTGTTGATACGCCTAGTTGATGTGAGACCATCTTCTCCTTTTTGTCTTCTCCACAACCACCATTCTATTCCACCTATAGTGTTATATCCATGGCTCACGCTCATGTATTGCGTGAAGATTGAAAAAGTTTTGAAAAAGTTAGAGTATGAAACAATTGCTTGGCTTGTCATCGGGGTTGTGCATGATTTAAATACTTTGTGTAGTGAAGATGGAGCATAGCCAGACTATATGATTTTGTAGGGATAACTTTCTTTGGCCATGTTATTTTGAGAAGACATAATTGCTTTATTAGTATGCTTGAAGTATTATTATTTTTTATGTCAATATAAACCTTTGTCTTGAATCTTTCTAATCTGAATATTCATACCACAATTAAGAAGATTTGCATTGAAATTATGCCGAGTAGCACTCCGCATCAAAAATTCTCTTTTTATCATTTACCTACTCGAGGAGGAGAAGGAATTAAGCTTGGGGATGCCTGATACGTCTCCAACGTATCTATAATTTTTGATTGCTCCATGCTATATTATCTACTGTTTTGGACTATATTGGGCTTTATTTTCCACTTTTATATTATTTTTGGGACTAACCTATTAACCAGAGGCCCAGCCCAGAATTGTTGTTTTTTTGGCTAATTTAGTGTTTCGGATAAACGGAATATCAAACGGGGTCCAAACGGAATAAAATCTTCGGGAACGTGATTTTCTCACCGAACGTGATCCAGGAGACTTGGACCCTGCTCCAAGGAACAAAAGAGGCGGTCACGAGGGTGGGGGGCGCCCCCCCTAGGGCGCGCCCCCCTGCCTCGTGGGCCCCTCGTTGCTCCTCCGGCGTACTTCTTCCTCCTATATATACACACGTACCCCCAAACGATCAGAACAGGAGCCAAAAACCTAATTCCACCGCCGCAACTTTCTGTATCCACGAGATCCCATCTTGGGGCCTGTTCCGGAGCTCCGCCAGAAGAGGGCCGTCATCACGGAGGACTTCTACATCATCATAGCCTCTCAGATGAAGTGTGAGTAGTTTAACTCAGACCTTCGGGTCCATAGTTAGTAGCTAGATGGCTTCTTCTCTCTCTTTGAATCTCAATACAAAGTTCTCCCCTCTCTCATGGAGATCTATTCGATGTAATCTTCTTTTTGCGGTGTGTTTGTTGAGACCGATGAATTGTGGGTTTATGATCAAGTCTATCTATGATTAATATTTGAATCTTCTCTGAATTCTTTTATGTATGATTGGTTATCTTTGCAAGTCTCTTAGAATTATCCGTTTGGTTTGGCCAACTAGATTGGTAGTTCTTGCCATGGGAGAAGTGCTTAGCTTTGGGTTCGATCTTGCGGTGTCCTTACCCAGTGACAGAAGGGGCAGCAAGGCACGTATTGTATCGTTGCCATCGAGGATAACAAGATGGGGTTTATTTCATATTGCATGAATTTATCTCTCTACATCATGTCATCTTTCTTAAGGTGTTACTCTGTTTTTAACTTAATACTCTAGATGCATGCTGGATAGCGGTCGATGAGTGGAGTAATAGTAGTAGATGTAGAATCGTTTCGATCTACTTGTCATGGATGTGATGCCTATATACATGATCATACCTAGATATTCTCATAACTATGCTCAATTCTGTCAATTGCTCAACTAAATTTGTTCACCCACCGTAGAATACTTATGCTCTTGAGAGAAGCCACTAGTGAAACCTATGGCCCCCGGGTCTATTCTCATCATATCAATCTCCATTACTTTAATCTTGCTTTGCTTTTTTACTTTGCCTTTACTTTTTACTTTGCATATTTATACCAAAAATATTATATCTATCAGATCTCACTCTCGTAAGTGACCGTGAAGGGCTTGACAACCCCTAATTGCGTTGGTTGCGAGTAGCTATCGCTTTGTGCAGGTACGAGGGACTTGAGCGTGGGCTCCTACTGGATTGATACCTTGGTTCTCAAAAACTGAGGGAAATACTTACGCTACTCGGCTACATCATCCCTTCCTCTTCGGGGAAAACCAACGCAAGCTCAAGACGTAGTAGCTCCTTCTGCCATAGGCATGGAGTCTTCCCTCCGTTATTTCATCCACCATCACCCTAGCATATCCTTCTGGAATCAATCGACAGTGAAAAGTTGCGCCGGGTTCAGTAGGAAAAACAGAGCCAACAGCGCCTTCACCTTCTAATTCATCCATTGCATGCGTCATAAGGTGGCAATTTTGAGACTCCGTGATAGCATCCACGGGATAGCTGGCAGGAGCCGTCAAGACATGCTCCGGCTGAAGTAGCTCGGTGGAAGCCATGCTGCTTATCCGCTGAGCTGGCGGGGTTGCTTCGGGGGATGCTTCGGTAGTTCGTTTGCTGCGATTTGCTTCTCGTTCCTCTATTGCTTGTACCCTTGCATGCAGTGCCTGCATTTGGGTCTGCTGCACTTTTTTCCTCCTCTCCTGGCATTTGTAACCGCCTGCATCCGAAAAACAAGCCTTCCACGAAACGGAGCATGGCATGCCTCGTGTCCGTCCAGGGTGCTTAGGATTCCCGAGGGCCATTGTGAGCTCGTCGTTCTCTCTGTCTGGAACGAATGTCCCTTGCTGCGCTGCATCGATATAGTGCTTTAGCTTCTTGACTAGTATGTTCATTTGCTCGTCCGTCCAAACGCATTTCCCTGATACAGGGTCCACGGTTCCGCCAGCCCCGAAGAACCAAGTCCGGTAACGGTCTGGCCAGTTCATTGTCTCTGGTTTGATCCCTTTATCAAGCAGATCATTCTCAGCCTTGGCCCACTTAGGAGGACCTTTATACTGCTTCGGAGGCATGCCGTCTTTTTTGTGCAAACGTTGCAGGTCCTCCCGTGCCTCAGGTGTATATTTTGTCTTCCCATACATGCCCAAGAAGCCTAGCAGGTTCACGCAAAGGTTCTTCGTCACGTGCATCACGTCGATTGAAGAGCAGACCTCTAGGTCTTTCCAGTAGGGTAGGTCCCAAAATATAGATTTCTTCTTCCACATGGGTGTGTGTCCCTCAGCGTCATTCGGAACAGCTAGTCCGCCGGGACCCTTTCCAAAGATTACGTGTAAATCATTGACCATAGCAAGTACATGATCACCGGTACGCATGGCGAGCTTCTTCCGGTGATCTGGGTCGCCTTTGAAATGCTTGCCTTTCTTTCGACATTGATGGTTGGTCGAAAGAAATCGATGATGGCCCAGGTACACATTCTTCCTGCATTTGTCTAGGTATATACTTTCAGTTTCTTCTAAACAGTGCGTGCATGCGTGGTATCCCTTGTTTGTCTATCCTGAAAAGTTACTGAGAGCGGGTCAATCATTGATGGTTACAAACAGCAACGCGTGCAGGTTAAATTCCTCCTGTTTGTGCTCATCTGACGTACGTACACCGTTTCCATTCCACAGTTGTAAAAGTTCTTCAACTAATGGCCTTAGGAACACATCAATGTCGTTGCCGGGTTGCTTAGGGCCTTGGATGAGAATTGGCATCATAATGAACTTCCGCTTCATGCACATCCAAGGAGGAAAGTTATACATACATAGAGTAACAGGCCAGGTGCTGTGATTGTTGCTCTACTCCCCGAAAGAATTAATGCCATCCGCGCTTAAACCAAACCATACATTCCTTGGGTCACTTGTAAAATCAGGCCAGTACTTTCTCTCGATTTTTCTCCACTTCGACCCGTCAGCGGGTGCTCTCAACTTCCTGTCTTTCTTACGGTCCTCACTGTGCCATCGCATCAACTTGGCATGCTCTTCGTTTCTAAACAGACGTTTCAACCGTGGTATTATAGGAGCATACCACATCACCTTCGCAGGAACCCTCTTCCTGGGGTGCTCGCTGTCAACATCACCAGGGTCATCTCGTCTGATCTTATACCGCAATGCACCGCATACCGGGCATGTGTTCAGATCCTTGTACGCACCACGGTAGAGGATGCAGTCATTAGGGCATGCATGTATCTTCTGCACCTCCAATCCTAGAGGGCATACGACCTTCTTTGCTGCGTATGTACTATCGGGCATTTCTTTATCCTTTGGAAGCTTCTTCTTCAATATTTTCAGTAGCTTCTCAAAACCTTTGTCAGGCACAACATTCTCTGCCTTCCACTGCAGCAATTCCAGTACGGTACCGAGATTTTTGTTGCCATCTTCGCAATTGGGGTACAAGCCTTTTTTGTGATCCTCTAACACGCAATCGAACTTCAGCTTCTCCTTTTGACTAATGCATTGCGTCCTTGCATCGACAATGACCCGGCGGAGATCATCATCATCGGGCACATCATCTGGTTCCTCTTGATCTTCAGCAGCTTCACCCGTTGCAGCATCATTGGGCACATCGTCTGGTTCCTCTTGATCTTCACCAGCTCCCCCCGTTGCAGCATCACCGTATTCAGGGGGCACATAGTTGTCATCGTAGTCTTCTTCTTCGCCGTCTTCCATCATAACCCCTATTTCTCCGTGCCTCGTCCAAACATTATAGTGTGGCATGAAACCCTTGTAAAGCAGGTGGGAGTGAAGGATTTTCCGGTTAGAGTAAGACCTCGTATTCCCACATTCAGTGCATGGACAACACATAAAACCATTTTGCTTGTTTGCCTCAGCCACTTCGAGAAAATCATGCACGCCCTTAATGCACTCGGAGGTGTGTCTGCCACCGTACATCCATTGCCGGTTCATATACGTATATTATATATAATTAAGTGTCTCAAAAACCATTATAGAACATCATGAATAGATAATTAAGTGACCAAATTAATAGAAGTTCATCATCACATTAAAACCAAAGTACATACATAGTTCTCATCTAACAACATATAGCTCTCCAGAGCATCTAATTAATTAAACCATACATTGAAACTATGTAAAACATTTCAATGCGAAAACAAATGCGATCATAATCGCAACCAAGGTAACAATTGATCCAATGGCATAATGATACCAAGCCTCGGTATGAATGGCATTTTCTAATCTTTCTCATCTTCAACCGCATTGCATCCATCTTGATCTTGTGATCATCGACGACATTCGCAACATGCAACTCTAATATCATCTTCTCCTCCTCAATTTTTTTATTTTGTCCTTCAAGTAATTGTTTTCTTCTTTAACTAAATTTAACCTCTCGACAATAGGGTCGGTTGGAATTTCCGGTTCAACTACCTCCTAGATAAATAAAATCTATGTCACGTTGGTCGGCATAATTGTCATAAATAATAAATGAACCAAATAGTTATAAAAAGATAATATATACCACATCCGAATCATAGCCAGGACGAGGGCCGGCGGGGGCGGATACCAAAACCATCGCACTATATAATAATAAGCAATAATAAAAGTAAGAAAATTAGACAAGTATCTATCTAGCTAAAGTAAGATTTTTTTTCTTTCAGAAAGAAGATAAGAACAAGAGGCTCACCACGGTGGTGTCGGCGACGAGATCGGTGTCGGCGATCCATGGCGGTGAAGACGGGAGTGGGACGTGACGGGCCGCTAAACCTAGACAAATCTCGAGGAAAATGGAGCTCTGAGGTCGAGCTTCAAGAGGAGAAAGCTTAACTAATGTGGCTCGGGCATTTCATCGAACACCTCATGTGCATAGGAGGTGAGCTAGAACACCACAAAGCTCTCCCCTCGCCGGCCAGAAAAAACAGAGCAGTGTGGAGTGCTCTACTCGCCGGCGAGGGGGTATATATAGGCACGTCATTGGTCCCGGTTCGTGGCATGAACCGGTACCAAAGGGAAGCCTGTGGTCCCGGTTCAAGCCACCAACCGGGACCAATGGTGGTGGGCTAGAAGCGAGGCCCATTGGTCCCGGTTCGTCCCACCAACCGGGACCAAAGGGGCATGATGAACCGGGACCAATGCCCCCACGAGGCCCGGCAGGCCCCTGGCCTCACGAACCGGGACAGATGGCCCCATGGGTCCCGGTTCTAGACTGAACCGGGACTAATGGGCCACCTCGGCCTGGACCAAAGCCATGTTTTCTACTAGTGTTGGTAGTTGATCTTACTCTCATTTTCTATGTTCATTAGCCATTGATTTAAATCTAATTTTTGTAGTTACTCACTCTCCCCCCTCCCCCTCTCTCTTTCTCTCTCTGTGTTTCTTGCCATATCTTGCATTCATGTATATCTCTTCATCATGGTTAGTAAGTATCTTTGATAATTTTTTTCATGAATTTTTTGTTCGAACACTATCCCTCACTCATTATCTCTTTGTGAATCTAATCACTCTACCACTATTATCATAGCTTGCCCTCTCTTACTGCTTCTCTCTATTGTTGTAACTTGTAATTCCTGGTTCAACTAAAGCAACATTTTTTGAAGCACTGACCGTAGACCAATTTTTCTACGGTATTTTTGGCATAACTGAAGCAACTTATAATTTCTGGTTCAACTGAAACAACACTTTTTTGAAGCACTGACTGTAGGACAATTTTTCTACGGTATTTCTAGCATAACCGAAGCAACTTAATATGTACTGGACATGGCATGTCGCCTCCATGTCTATTGTCATGGAAACAACATCGTTGTTCTTCCCATAAGATGTGTTGCTCACACACGTTACACAATGACACTGGGATGCTCTCTTAATATTTTTCTCTTCCATGTCTTCATGAGCTCAACATGTTTTTCATAAATGCAAGTATTTTCAAAATATTTAAGGTTGTCATACATCAATGGCGACCCTCAATTCAAGGATACCTCAACTCATCTTCGTCCAACTGATCTAAACTTATTTTCCTATTGCGATGAATTCATGCATGTTTATGTATTTGTCTGCGAACAATTCATGCATGTTTATACTGCTACAAATGTTGGTTGACAATAGTCATTAATTAGTACGGACTGATGTCATACAATTTTTTAAAGATATATTCGACATGTTGTTCTAGAATTAATTTACATGCAAATAAGAAAATAATTTTTTGTATTATATTGTGGATATTTACCATACATATACATTTTACATTTTAATTATATATAGTGTACCCATCTAATTCTGATTTAGCTTACCTGCAAAGTAATTGCATTTTTCATTATTGAAATCATTATTAATGCCATCGGTTGTAAAAAAAAATGCGCGGTTGTAATAATATTATTGAAATCTAATCGTACTATCAGCATGCTCTTATGTTTGGTAGGACCATGAAAATCACACACATTTGCCTAAGAAAATCACACACGTGTATTTTCCTTCCGAGTTGACTTAGATTTGGACACTAAGGAGACTCAAGTTCGACTCATGATTTTTGCATCGCAATTCCTGGGAACTTCTTCGCAATTTTTTTTATAATACTTGAGAACTTTTTTTTGCCACAGTTCCTGGGAAGTTGAATAGGGACTTGGTCTCCTTTTTTTGTGCGTAAGGACCCGGTCTCCTTTGTTTTGCCTGAGGACTCGGTCTCCTGCCCACATACGCCAAGTCTTTATGTGACCCGGTCTGATTTGTTATTTTTTCTCTTCAGTGTTAACGTGATCTAGTTTGAGATGGGTGTATATCTGTTATACGTCTCTTTTGCTTTGCACCTTTCCATCATAACACGGGTACATCAATTCTTAAAAAAAGACATGTACGTGACAACTTCCTATGTTCCAAAAAAGACATATATACAATATTTGTATGTAACGTTTAAATCTTTAATCTCAGCCCTTAATCTACAAAATTAATGGTCAAGATAATTTAATCTATGTGGACGAACGTAATAGCTTGTTTGACTCTTGTTTTAATAATTATATAATAGATAGATGTAATTTTCTGTTGGACTCAAATCTCTTGGAAACACTATTTCACTTTTGTTGTTGTGCATTAAAAATTAGGCACAAATTTAATCACTTGGAATTTGAGTTGCTAGCACTTGTGAACAATTTATTGTTTTTCTATTTCAATAAATTTATAACTACTTTTTGTGACATTATAAATTTATTAATCTTGCAAGTCAAAAAGACCCTAATTATTTGGCATTATGTATTTGTTCTGTACAAAGTAAATACTGATTAATATGACTGATATATCAGTGTAACGGACTTTATACTGTGCTACACACGGCTGTGTTTCTCATCATGTACTATCAATTAGTTAACTATTAAGGTCCAGTCGCATCGGTTTAAAATAAAGGCACAAAAAGTTAGGAGAAGTCCGTGCTAAACCTTAGCCTCCCAGCTGGACTCTACTACCTTGGGTTGTTGGCCCATGACAATGTTGTATCGCTCCGGACTCCTTTATAAAATCTGTCCGGACTCTAGCTTGCAGGCCGTCGACAAGGGTGGCCAAGGTGGGTGACCGCACAGGGCCCCGTAAAATCTGGGGGCCCCAGATCGCACTAACCTAAAGCTAATTATATGGCACATCCTGCCGGATCTTAGCGCCCAGCAAAAAATTTCCCTTCTCTGCCCACGATTCCGCAGTCTGCTTGATTATCTCTTGTGCATGCACAGGATTCCTTTTTCATCTCACGCAAGCAGTTTTTCCGGGAGCAACTGCCTAATCCATTCGCCATTTATTTCCGGATCTGTTGGCTTGCATGTAATTGCATGCATGAATATTAGGGAGGAGAGGAAATCATCAGGGAGGAAAGGAGATCCCTCCATCCGTGGGGACTTTTTTACTGCAGACTTCAAGTGGAAACAACGGCCTCGGTACTCCACCTTGTAAGCTGGGAGCTTTCGAAAGAGCAAAATGCACGCGTATTTAGGACCAAGGCGACGTCTGTGGCGGTGATAGTGTGAACTATTAAGAAGGAAGCGTCTATCAAGGCTATGGCGGGCGTCAAACATTTGTGTAATTTCATGCCACGAGAGTAGACCTTTGCCCTTCTTCCGCTTTGGCAGAGCTGTGTTGTACTAAACCTTACTCTTCTCCTTATTCAATGAAAAAGGCAAATCTTTTGCCTTTTAAAAAAAGTGGAAACAACCCACTAGCAAATTATGGAATCAAAAAATAAACCAAATACACTTCCTATTTTACCCTACAAAAATATACACTTACTGTTTTGAAATTCCATAAAAAAGTTAATGCAACTAATAAAATAAAATAAAAGTATGCCATTTTTAATTTGGGGCCCTATTTTATATTCATTGTTTGTATCACACAAATGTGCAACCTTAAGTACTCCAGTGCGATGTGATTCACGTGATTGGTTGCTCGGAAGTGCCTACAAGCGCGGATCTTCTATCATCTTGGATGGCATGGAAATTAGTCCGTCATTGGACAAACCTTTTTTATTTCACACCGAGGCCCCAAATTTTTGGAGACAGCCCTGCTAGCTTGGGTTAGCCGATGACAATGGTACTTTGTATTTTCTTTCCAAATCGATACAAAGTTGCATCAATTTTTTAATCTTGACCGGCAATTTCTATAGTTAGCGATAACTTATTTGTCTTCCAGCGTAAAGACGTGACAGTCCAATATGTTTGTACACATATGTTTAAATGTTACGTAAAATTTTCTAAATCTCAACCGTTATTTTTCTGATCTAATGATGCAAATAATATTAGCGTATGTGGATAAGCGTGATGGCTTGTTTGTCTTTTGTTTTAATTATATAATAGATTGCCGGGACCTTTTTGCAAAATTTAGGTAACCGTGAGTACAGATCCCCCACTGCATAATCTGTACCATCGATCTATAATCCGACGGCCCAGGTTCCTTATTTCTATTTTTGCATCTGTGGCCCTTCTTCTATTGTAGTCGCTCCCACGGCTAGCTGGCCATCGCGTGCACCAAGATATATGCGTGCCACCCTTCCGATGCATCGGGTTGGCGTGAGGTGCGTGGTTTGTTGGGTGGAGGCTTCCGTAGGCCTCAAAAGGCTCTTCACGCCCATCCGAGTAAATCACCACTTCACGTCCAACTCTTTTTTCTTCACAAATTGATCGACCCAGCATCCTTTCAAGATGACAAGATCGGCAAGCAGCATCACAGCAAGCTCGCAAAGTGCTGTGGTATCTCCTCTGCAACTTCTCAAATGTCGAATCAAATCATAGAAAGACTAACCAGATCTTTGCTGCTGGCCACTCGCTCAAACATTGAAGAGATGCCATAATCAAGGCGAAACAGAAATGTATCAATTCGGAGTTCATTGGGTTATAGTCCAACTCTTTTTTCTTTTACGTTCTCCACTGTCGACAAGCGAGACCCCTTGTGCACTAATATGCGCGCGCACACACACAAGGTTTTGTTTCAGATATGCTAAATCTTGTGCCTTTTTTTGACGTTAAATCTTGTGTATAGCATACACAGAGGGAAAGGAAGAAGAGAAGAGGGGAGAAATTTACATGTTTGTTCCTTCAAGTCTCTGGCGCACAACGATTCCATCCCACAACTCAAGAAACACTATAATATGATACTTATAAACGTGAATACATAGCACTATACGGTACGCCTTATGGTCCCGTTGACAGTAGAGCTCCCTGCCGCCATGTGGCGCGACATTTTTGCAGAAAGCCCCCTCCCTTTTGCGGAAAAACATGCGCTTCCCCAGTCCACGCACCTTGCCACGTCTCCGGACCCATTTGTCATCCTCCCAAGTGGAGTAGTCAAATCGTCATAGCCTTATTCAGTACACCAGCCGCCTCCAGTCTATCACTCCGAGCCAGCCACACCTCCCACACCACCACTCCTCTCACCTCCGCTCTGTCTCTTCCTATCTCCCCCAAATCCCTCAGCCGAGCTTGCCCAAATCCCTATCCATTCTCACCCTCGCCAATCGATCTCCATCCATCGCCGTCCAATCTCGAATCCGCAATGGAGATCACTCCTCCGTTGGCGGAACTCCTCGTTCAGGTGGCTGTCAGCGATGCAGAGAAGCTCTCCCGGCTGAGCGAGATATGATCATGGTTCCTTGACCTGGCGATGATCTACAAGGAGGCGGTCATCAACGCTCGTTGCCTTACAGACGAGGGGAAGGCCTACATGCGCCCCAACCGCTCTCTTCCGGTGGAGTACTACTACCGGGCGATGATGGAGGCGGAGAGCGATGATCCGGTGCAGAGGTGCAGATGGCGCGGGTCATGGCACTAGGCAGGGCGCAGGCTGTGTCGCGTGTCATGCTGCTGGTCAGGACACATAAAAAACAGTTTGAGTTATTTGACACATAGAAAGAGTTATATTGTATTATTTGACACATTAAAATTGTTTGAATTTTGTTGTATTATTTAGCACATTTAAAAAATCAGATTGAATTTTGATGTATTATTTAACACATAAAAAGGGTTTAGGGTTTAAACAATGTTTTATTATTTATCGCATGAAAAAACTTTTATTTGAACTCTGTTGCATTATTTAACACATGACAATTTTCTTTAACATTGATACCTGCATTGTTTTACAGATGGAAGTAAAAATAAGTGCAAAATGGATTGGACAAGTTGGAAGAGCATGCAAGTCATGTTTAGACATGATGTTCTATGATGCAAGAGCCAAATTGTTCTATCTATATCATGTTTATACCTGATGTTTTATGATGCAAAATGAATTGTTAGGCATATTCATGAATATTATGAGCGAGGCATTGACTGATAAATACCTGGGTTTGTCAGCAATTTTGGGTATTGGTAGAAGTGATTTCCTTCACTTCTTAATTGACAGTGGCCTAAAGAGAGTAAGTAGGTGAAAAGAGAAGTTGTTCCATGATGTACAGCTCAGTGCCGGCATCTTGTAGTCATATAATTGTTCCATGATGTACAACTCAGTGCCGGCATCCGAGACCCCAAATTTGGCATCGAGTGTGTCCCACATATTGTTTCCATTGTCAATTAACGCATAAGCATCAACTATGTTTTCACTAAGAACACTCAAGAGAGCCGCCTTAAACAGAGTACCAATTTTCTGAAAAGCTTGTTCCTGTTGAGCATCATACTCTCCTTGGGGTTTGCCAAGAGTGGCGTCATAGCAACTCATGGTCTGAAACCATAAGGCTGCTCTCACGCGTCATCTCTTATAGTGGATACCCTCAAACATAGGAGGTCTCATGGAAGCAGCAAAACCACTCGGGGTAAATTGCCTATATTAAGGTTTTTGGATTGTTGGAAATATGAGCAATTTACCATATGATTTTATGAACAGAAATATTAGACAAAACATGACTATTGTAGCAGAGATAAAACAAGTCATGCAATCCGACAGAGAAAAGGTAAATAGCATCTGCATATATGAACTAGAACCAAACATATCCAAAGCAAACACTAGAGTAAGTTTGTGGCAGAACATCTAATAGAAAGAGTATGAGAACGTACGGAACAGGATCAGAAGCAGAAGCACCCGTCTTGGGGTCTTGTTCTCGCCAGCCATGTTGTTGAAGAGGTTGTCAACGTTGGGAAAGAAGTCATCGTTGGGGAAGTAGTCGTCGGAGTCCGACGAAGAAGTCAGTACTCGCGCGGAGCGCTCCCCAAAAACCTTATCACACTTCTCCCGTACAAGACTCATAGAGGTGCGGTTTCAGAGGCCTACTGTCCCGACCTACGGTGCACACCACAAGCCGGGATGGGGAAGATCGTAGCGGTAGCATAGTGCTCAGGAGGATGGTGTTCTGATGTGCCTCTCTGGGGAGGAGCGACATCCCTTTTATTGGCATAGGAGAAGGAGGCGAATAGGCTGCGTCGGGAGCTGAAGGGAACGAGGGAGATGAAACGAATCGGAAGTAGCCGAAGGGTGCAGCGTTCGTATTCAAAGTCCATTACAGTAAAAACTTTCAGCTTCCGAGTGACCTTTCGTATACCAATCATGCATGGCAAAAATGTAGACATGGGCTCGGCTCATTCCCGCGTCAAGGCGTGGCGGGCAGCGGAGGAGCGCGTGGATGTCCCTCTTGTTCTCATGCTCATACATGTGGGGAAACAACCTCCATTATAAGGAGGTCCAACTCCCACGAAACTAGTAATCTGGGACTAAACTTTAGTAATACCCCTTGCCTTGCACGAATGGGCTGAATGGACCTTTAGGATTTGTTAAGAATTTCTGAAATAGCTATTGGGTTGTCCCAAAATAGACTAAATTCCAACAATATATATATATATAGGCCTCATGCTAATTCTCTGTGAGCATTGTTCGATCCGTAGATGTGGCGATGAAGGTGACGACGGCGAACAGCGGTGGCGCCACTGCGACGGTGACCCCCATGGACTGCAAGGTGCTCCCGACCATCCCCGGTATATGCACCCCCAACAAGTGTGCATGAAGGACTGCCAGGGCAGCATCAGCGGCATCTCGATGGGCGAGTACGTTTTCGACGGATGCCGGTGCACGTACTGCACTATCCCACCTAGTGGTCGTCGGAACTGAATGGAGAGAAGGCATGCGCTGCTGCATGTTGGAATTTTTCTAGTAAGCCTTTGGCCCAAACCTCAACTAAAATTCTGAAATTCTCTTGGCCCATTGATGCACATATGTGAGTGGAGTGAGTGAGACTAAAGTTTAGTCCCACCACCGAAGTTGAGTGATAGTTGCACCTCTTTATAAGGTGAGCTCTTTTACCACTTGTATGAGCATGAGAAGAGGAAACCTACATGCGCGCTCCTCCTCCTCGCTTGCCTCGCCATGCCACGCCTTGTCACGATGCGTCGCGGGTTGCGAGATTGAGCCGAGCCGAGAACAGAGCTATGCACATTGTCTATATTTTTGCTGCTCGGGAAAATTAATGAGTGATTAATTAATAATTAACAGACGCGTTAATTACTGAACTGTTTCCGATTCTTCTGGATCGCGACTCGGACGTGGGGTTTACTCCCACGACCTACCCAGCCTGCACTATATAGCCAGGCATACGTCTACCCTAGCCGCCGCCGTATTGTATGGTTTCGCACCACCATTCTAGAACATTGCACTGCCACGCAAGTCTTCTCCATCCCTCTTTCCGGTGTGCACAACAAGAAGGGACAGCAGGCCTCCGGAACCCCACCTCTCGTGATCTTGTACGGGAGTGGGGCGATCAGGTTTTTGGGGAGAGCACTCGCGCGACTGCTGGCAGTGACGACTTCGCCAACGATGACTTCTTCCCCGACCTCGACAGCCTCATCCTCAACAACATGGGGCGACAACCACAACGCCGTCGGTGCTGCTCCCGCTGCACCATATGTGATTCTATCCTTCTTGTTCGAGATCCTGGTAGAATTCATGTTTCTAGTATGTGCCCTAAATGTGATATACTCATCTACTATGCTAGTTCGCATGATTAGTTTGATCTCTGCTGGGCTATGTGATACGTCTCCGTCGTATCTATGATTTTTGATTGTTCCGTGCCAATATTATACAACTTTCATATATTTTTGGCAACTTTTTATACTATTTTTGGGGACTAACATATTGATCCAGTGCCCAGTACCAGTTCCTGTTTGTTGCATGTTTTTGTTTCGCAGAATATCCATATCAAACGGAGTCCAAACGGGATAAAAACTGACGGAGATTTTTTTGGAATATATGTGATTTTTGGGAAGAAAACTCAACGTGAGACGATGCTCGAGGGGCCCACGAGGCAGGGGGGAGCCCCTGACCCTTGTGGCCACCCCGTAAGGCAGTTGATGCCCTTCTTTCTCCGCAAGAAAGCTAATATCCGGATAGAGATCGTGTTAAAATTTCAGCCCAATCGGAGTTACGGATCTGCGGGAATATAAGAAACGGTGAAAGGGCAGAATCTGGGAACGCAGAAACAGAGAGAGACAGAGAGACAGATCCAATATCGGAGGGGCTCTCGCCCCTCCCACGCCATGGAGGCCATGGACCAGAGGGGAAACCCTTCTCCCATCTAGGGAGGAGGTCAAGGAAGAAGAAGGAGGGGAGCTCTCTCCCCCTCTCTTCCGGTGGCATCGGAGTGCCACCGGGGGCCATCATCATCACCGCAATCTTCACCAACAACTTCACCGCCATCACCACCAACTCTTCCCCCCTCTATGCAGCTATGTAACCTCTCTCTTACCCACTGTAATCTGTACTTAAACATGGTGCTCAACGCTATATATTATTTCCCAATGATGTATGGCTATCCTATGATGTTTGAGTAGATCTGTTTTGTCCTATGGGTTAATTGACGATCGTGATTGGTTTGAGTTGCATGTTTTATTATTGGTGCTGTCCTATGGTGTTCTCCATGTCACGCAAGCATGAGGGATTCCCGCTATAGGGTTTGCAATATGTTCATGATTTGCTTATGGTGGGTGGCGTGAGTGATAGAAGCACAGACCCGAGTAAGTAGGTTGTTTGCGTATGGGATAAAGAGGACTTGATACTTTAATGCTATGGTTGGGTTTTACTTTAATGATCTTTAGTAGTTGCGGATGCTTGCTAGAGTTCCAATCATAAGCGCATATGATCCAAGTAGAGAAAGTATGTTAGCTTATGCCTCTCCCTCAAATAAAATTGCAATAATGATTGCCTAGGGACAAATAACTTTCTCGTGACAAAAGCTCTCTACTAAAACTAATTTAGTTGTGTCTTTATCTAAACAGCCCCTACTTTTTATTTACATGCTCTTTATTATCTTGCAAACCTATCCAACAACACCTACAAAGTACTTCTAGTTTCATACTTGTTCTAGGTAAAGCGAACATCAAGCGTGCGTAGAGTTGTATCGGTGGTCGATAGAACTTGAGGGAATATTTGTTCTTCCTTTAGCTCCTCGTTGGATTCGACACTCTTACTTATCGAAAGAGGCTACAATTGATCCCCTATACTTTTGGGTTATCAAGACCTTTTTCTGGCGCCGTTGCCAGGGAGCAATAGCATGGGGTGAATATTCTCGTGTGTGCTTGTTTTCTTTATCACTAAGTAATTTTTATTTGCTGTTCTTAGTTGTTTTCTATCTTTAGTTATGGGTAGGAAACGCAAAATACCAAAAAAATTAGTTGTACCTACTGAACCAATGGTTGAAGAACCACTCAAAATCTATCACACTCCTGAAGATTATTACTTGGATCATCTTCGATCCCTATGTGCTCGTGCTAAAACCCCAACTAGCTTAGTTGAGGGAAAATCTTTAGATGAGCATGCTTGTTATGTGCGACACCGTATATCTGAAAAAGGGAAACTTTTACTGGGTCAAATTCATCGTTTGCAATGTTATGCTTGGAATTTATGTGAAACATATGATTTTACTTGTTGTTCTGAAAACCCTAAGAAACACCTTCCCTATCAATGTGAGTTTAGTGATAATGGAATCGTATCTTCGTATGCTAAAGGTGTTTATAGTTACTATGATGTTCAACAAATTGAAGAATTTGTTGCTTTTAAGGGTGCTTACGAAATTGCTTCTTTGATTGAAAAGTATGACGCAACTCCTTACAAATCTGAAATTTTTGCCATACTTAAATATTGCTATGATAATTATGCTTCTAATGCCTATGTTGAACCATATATGGAGGATTACTCCGCTTTCCAAGAAGAGAATAATGTTTTGCAGGAGTCTGTGGAAGAAGAAATTGATGAAACTGTGAGCTCATTGGATGAAAAAGATGATGAGGAGAGTGAAGAACAAAAGGAGGAACAGAGGATTAGCTACCCATGCCCACCTTCTAATGAGAGTAACTCTTCAACTCATACATTGTTTAATTTCCCTTCGTGCTTACCAAAGGATGAATGCTATGATGATTGTTATGATCTCGTTGATTCTTTTGAAATATCCCTTTTTGATGATGCTTGCTATGCTTGTGGCCAAGATGCCAATATGAATTATGCTTATGGAGATGAACTTGCTATACTTGCTTATGTTAAACATGAAATTGTTGCTATTGCACCCACACATGATAGTCCTATTATCTTTTTGAATTCTCCCAACTACACTATATCAGAGAAGTTTGCACTTATTAAGGATTATATTGATGGGTTGCATTTTACTATTACACATGATGATTTTGATGAATATAATATGCATGTGATTTTTGCTCCTACTTGCAATTATTATGAGAGAGGAACTATATCTCCACCTCTCTATGTTTCCAATACAATAAAATTGCAAGAAACTATTTATACTATGCATTGGCCCTTACTATGTGTGCATGAATTGTTCTTTTATGACATGCCGATGCATAAGAAGAGAGTTAGAGTTTGTTGTTGCGTGATATATGTTACTTTGTGCTCACTACTAAATTACAAATCATTGTTAATTAAAATTGACTTTGATATACCTTGGGATCCGGGTGGATCCATTACTTGAGCACTATATGCCTAGCTTAATGGCTTTAAAGAAAGCGCTGCCAGGGAGACAACCCGGAAGTTTTAGAGAGTCATTTATTTCTGTTATGTGCTTTTATAAAATTTAAAAAATAAAAATATTGTGCCAAGGTTTGCCTTTAGGATGTTTACTTTGCTTGTTGGTTTGCACGGTGCAGGACAGAAACTTTGTCTGTAGTGAGCGATTTTTCAATTTTTACTGGAACGTCAAATGGTTCTGATTCTTTCTGCACTGTATTTCTATGCAATTTTTTTTATTTTTCCTAATTTTGGCATAATTTTGCAAGTAACAGAAGTATGGTGAATGTCCAGATTATTACAGACTGTTCTGTTTTAGACAGATTCTGTTTTTGATGCATAGTTTGCTTGTTTTGATGAAACTATCGATTCATATCAGTGGATTAAGACATGAAAAAGTTATACTACAGTATACACAATGAAAAAAAAATATGAATTGGTTTGCAACAGTACTTAGATTAGTGATTTGCTTTACTATACTAACGGATCTTACCGAGTTTTCTGTTAATGTTTTGTGTGGATGAAGTGTTCAATGATCGAGAAGGTGTCGATGTGAGAAGAAGGAAGCAAGGAAAGAGCTCAAGCTTGGGGATGTCCAAGGCACCCCAAGTAAATATTCAAGGAGACTCAAGCGTCTAAGCTTGGGGATGCTGCGGAAGGCATCCCCTCTTTCTTCAACAAGTATCGGTATGTTTTCGGATTCATTTCATTCATGTGATATGTGCAATCTTGGAGCGTCTTTTGAATTTAGTTTTCATTTTTCTTTTATGCACCATGCTGGTATGAGATAGTCCTTGGTTGATTTATAGAATGCTCAATGCACGTCACTTATATCTTTTGATTATGGCTTTATAGAATGCTTCATGTGCTTCACTTATATAATTTTAAGTTTGGATTGCATGTTTCTCTTTACATAGAAAACCACCATTTGAAGAATGCTCTTTTGCTTCACTTAGATTTGTTGGAGCATGGGCATGTCTTTTGTAGAAAGAATTAAACTCTCTTGCTTCACTTATATCTATTTACAGAGATGACAGGAACTGGTCATTCACATGGTTAGTCATAAAATCCTACATAAACTTGTAGATCACTGAATATGATATGTTTGATTCCTTGCAATAGTTTTGCGATATAAAGATGGTGATATTAGAGTCATGCTAGTGGGTAGTAGTGGATTAGTAGAAATACTTGTGTTGAGGATTGTGATTCGCGTAGCATGCACGTATGGTGAACCGTTATGTAACGAAGTCGGAGCATGAGGTATTTATTGATTGTCTTCCTTATGAGTGGCGGTCAGGGACAAGTGATGGTCTTTTCCTACCAATCTATCCCCCTAGGGGCATGCGTGGTAGTACTTTGCTTCGAGGGCTAATAAACTTTTGCAGTAAGTATGTGAGTTCTTTATGACTAATGTTGAGTCCATGGATTATACGCACTCTCACCCTTCCATCATTGCTAGCCTCTTCGGTACCGTGCATTGCCCTTTCTCACCTCAAGAGTAGGTGCAAACTTCGCCGGTGCATCTAAACCCCGTGATATGATACACTCTGTCACACATAAACCTCCTTATATCTTCCTCAAAACAACCACCATACCTACCTATCTTTGTTCTAGATCATTGCTACACTAGATCATTGCACATCCCAGTACACCGCCGGAGGCATTCATATAGAGTCATATCTTTGTTCTAGTATCGAGTTGTAATATCGAGTTGTAAGTAAATAAAAGTGTGATGATCATCATTATTAGAGCATTTCCCTAGTGAGGAAAGGATGATGGAGACTATGATTCCCCCACAAGTCGGGATGAGACTCCGGACGAAAAAAAAGAGAAAGGCCAAAAAAAAAGAGAAGGCCAAAAAAAGAAAAAAAATGAGAGAAAAAGATAGAAGGGGCAATGTTACTATCATTTTACCACACTTGTGCTTCAAAGTAGCACCATGTTCTTCATATGGAGAGTCTCTTGAGTTATCACTTTCATATGCTAGTGGTAATTTTCATTATAGAACTTGGCTTGTATATTCCAATGATGGGCTTCCTCAAATGCCCTAGGTCTTCATGAGCAAGCAAGTTGGATGCACACCCACTTAGTTTCAGTTTGAACTTTCATATACTTATATCTCTAGTGCATCCATTGCATGCCAATCCCTATTCCTCACATTGACATCAATTGATAGGCATCTCCATTGCCCGTTGATTAGCCGCGTTGATATGAGACTTTCTTCCTTTTTGTCTTCTCCACACAACCTCCACCATCATATTCTATTCCACCTATAGTGCTATGTCCATGGCTCACGCTCATGTATTGCGTGAGGGATGAAAAAGCTGAAGCGCGTTAAAAAGTATGAACCAATTGCTCGGCTTGTCATCGGGGTTGTGCATGATGTGAATATTTTGTGTGGTGAAGATGGAGCATAGCCAGACTATATGATTTTGTAGGGATAACTTTCTTTGGCCATGTTATTTTGAAAGGACATGATTGATTTATTAGTAGGCTTGAAGTATTATTGTTTTTATGTCAAATGATAGACTATTGCTTTGAATCACTCATATCTTAATATTCATGCCATGATTAGATATGTGATCAAGCTTATGCTAGGTAGCATTCCACATCAAAAATTATTATTTTATATCATTTACCTACTCGAGGACGAGCAGGAATTAAGCTTGGGGATGCTGATACGTCTCCGTCATATCTATAATATTTGATTGTTCCATGCCAATATTATACAACTTTCATATATTTTTGGCAACTTTTTAAACTATTTTTGGGGACTAACATATTGATCCAGTGCCCAGTGCCAGTTCCTGTTTGTTGCATGTTTTTGTTTCGTAGAATATCCATATCAAACGGAGTCCAAACAGGATAAAAATTGACAGAGATTTTTTTTGGAATATATGTGATTTTTGGGAAGAAAAATCAACATGAGACGATGCTCGAGGGGCCCACGTGGCAGGGGCGCGCCCCTGACCCTCGTGGCCACCCCGTAAAGTGGTTGATGCCCTTCTTTCGCCGCAAGAAAGCTAATATCCGGATAGAGATCGTGTTACAATGGCAGCCCAATCGGAGTTACGGATCTCCGGGAATATAAGAAATGGTGAAAGGGCAGAATCTGGGAACGCAGAAACAGAGAGAGATAGAGAGACAGATCCAATCTCGGAGGGGCTCTCGCCCCTCCCATGCCATGGAGGCCATGGACCAGAGGGGAAACCCTTCTCCCATCTAGGGAGGAGGTCAAGGAAGAAGAAGAAGGAGGGGGGCTCTCTCCCCCTCGCTTCCGGTGGCACCGAAGTGCCACCGGGGGCCATCATCATCATCGCAATCTAAACCAACAACTTCACCGCCATCACAACCAACTCTTCCCCCCTCTATGCAGCGGTGTAGCCTCTCTCATACCCACTGTAATCTCTACTTAAACATGGTGCTCAACGCTATATATTATTTCCCAATGATGTATGTCTATCCTATGATGTTTGAGTAGATCCGTCTTGTCCTATGGGTTAATTGATGATCGTGATTGGTTTGAGTTGCATGTTTTATTATTGGTGCTGTCCTATAGTGCTCTCCGTGTCACGCACGCGTGAGGTATTCCCGCTGTAGGGTTTGCAATATGTTCATGATTTGCTTATGGTGGGTGGCGTGAGTGACAGAAGCACAGACCCGAGTAAGTAGGTTGTTTGCGTATGGGATAAAGAGGACTTGATACTTTAATGCTATGGTTGGGTTTTACCTTAATGATCTTTAGTAGTTGCGGATGCTTGCTAGAGTTCCAATCATAAGTGCATATGACCCAAGTAGAGAAAGTATGTTAGCTTATGCCTCTCCCTCAAATAAAATTGCAATAATGATTACCAGTCTAGTTATCGATTGCCTATGGACAAATAACTTTCTCGTGACAAAAAGCTCTCTACTAAAACTAATTTAGTTGTGTCTTTATCTAAACAGCCCCTACTTTTTATTTACATGCTCTTTATTATCTTGCAAACCTATCCAACAACACCTACAAAGTACTTCTAGTTTCATACTTGTTCTAGGTAAAGCGAACATCAAGCATGCGTAGAGTTGTATCGGTGGTCAATAGAACTTGAGGGAATATTTGTTATGCCTTTAGCTCCTCGTTGGGTTTTACACTCTTACTTATCGAAAGAGGCTACAATTGATCCCCTATACTTGTGGGTTCTCACTATCATGATTTATCTTCTGTTTATTCGGAACTAATCTTGTAGTAATTTGCTCATATTCCCAGCAATCCAAAAACCTGATAATAGGAAATTTTCTCCGAATGGTTTTGCTGCGCATTTGAAGCCACCTGCCTTTAAGGGGGTGCAATATAAGTGGTGGCACACGAGAGCAGTTTACTGGTTTCGGACCATGTGTTGCTATGACGCCACTAAGGGCAAGCCTGAGGGTGATCTTAATCCAGCACACTTGGAAGCTTTTGAGAAGATCGATACTCTCTTTAAAGGCACCCTTCTAAGTGTTCTTGATGATTCCATTGTGGCTTCGTATATGTCATTTGACAACAGTAAGGACATGTGGGCTGCGCTCGAGGCCAAGTTTGGTGCCTTGGATGCCGACAGCGAGTTGTAAGTCATTGTACAATTCTATGACTACAAGATGACTGATGAGTGCTCTACTGTACAGCAGGCTCATGAGCTACAGTCACTCGCAAAAGAACTTGAGTACTTCAAGTGTGTGTTGTCGGACAAGTTTGTTGCTAGAGGCATCATTGCCAAGATTCCACCTTCGTGGAACAATTTTGCTACTTCCCTAAAACACAAGAGACAGGAGTTTTCCATTTCGGATCTCATTGGTACTATTGATGTTGAAGAGAAGGCGAGAGTGAAGGAAACACGTGCTCGAGTTGTCGAGGGAGCTTCTAGCGCCCACATTGTATAGAAGAAGAACTTTTATCCCAACAAGTTCAAAAACAACAAGAACAAAACTCAGGGAATAGGCAAGTTTGATACAAAGAACAAGCCGTCACATTCTACCAACTTCAAGAAGAATTCTCATAAGAAGGGGAAGGGACTTTGCCATGTCTGCGGTGATCCTAATCACTAGGCTCCGAAGTGTCCTAACCGCTTTGAGGAGCGCGAACATGAGTAGAGCAGCATGTCCGCTGATGTTGTCATCAGTGATACTTATATGAAGGAATCTGGGTCACAGGGACTTCTCCCATGCTGATGGGGAATGGGTCACATGCCATCATTCGAGGTGTCGGTACATTCGATCTGAAGTTTACTTTGGGGAAGACCGTGTGTCTGAAGAACGTTCATCATGTGTCGTCCATCAATAAAAATCTCATTAGTGGTTCTCATTTATGTCAAGATGGTTTTAAGTTGGTTTTCGAGTCCAATAAAGTTGTAACTTCTAAATATGGACAATTTTTCGAAAAAGGCAATAAGAGCGGAGGCTTGTTCCGCCTGTCTTTGTCAGATATTTGCACTAAAGTTATTAATAATGTTTTCCACAATAATGAGTCTGATATTTGGCATTCACGACTTTGTCATATTAACTTTGGTTGCATGATGCGGCTAGCCAATATGAATTTAATTCTGAAAATCTCTACTGTCAATGGCTCCAAGTGCCAAGTATGTGTCCAAGCTAAGCAACCTCGCAAGTCCCATAAGACTGCAGAGGCAAGAGACTTGGCGCCACTAGAGAATATACATTCTGATCTTTGTGAGATGAATGGCATGTTGACAAAAGGTGGAAAGAGATAATTAATGATGTTAATTGATGACTCGACTAGATATTGTTATGTGTATCTTCTAAAATCAAAAGATGAGGCTTTAACTTTCTTCAAAAACTATAAAGCTGAAGCAGAGAACCAACTTGATCAGAAAATTAAACGGTATAGGTCTGATCATGGTGGAAAGTATTTTTCAAATGAATTTGATTCCTTTTGTGCGAAACATGGTATAATCCATGAGAGGACGCCTCCCTACTCACCTCAGTCAAATGGGGTAGCTGAAATAAAGAACTGAACTCTAACTGATATGGTTAACACCATGTTAGACACATCAGGTCTCTCCAAGGAATGGTGGGGGGGGCGCTAATGACTGCGTGTCATGTCCTAAACCGAGTTCCCACAAAGCATAAGACCATGACTCCATTTGAGGAATGGGAAAGGAAAAGTTTGAAACTCTCTTACCTACGTACTTGGGATTGTTTGGCGAAAGTCAGTATACCAATTCCCAAGAAGCGCATGCTTTCACCAAAAACCATGGATTGTGTTCTTCTGGGCTATGCTTTTCATAGCATTGGCTGTAGATTTTTTTCAAATAAAATCTGAGGTATCCGGCATGCATGTTGGTACGATTATGGAGTCGAATGATGAAACTTTATATGAGGACATAGTTCCTATGAAGGATATGTCGAGTTCATCAAATCAGGAGATACCCACAACATCTAGTGAGGAATTCACTGTAATTCCTGAACCCACCATTGTGATGGAACACATTGAGAATCATGTTGAGGGTGACAATGGAACTCCTGTGAAGAGTAAGAGATAGAGGAATGCAAAGTCCTTTGGTGATGATATCGTTGTGTACCCTATGGATGACACACCCATGACTATTTCAGAAGCCTATGCATCTACTGATGCTGACTACTGGAAGGAAGCTGCTCAGAGCGAGATCGATTCCAACTTAGCTAACGGAACCTGGGATATCAATGACCGTCCTTATGGGTGCAAACCTGTAGGATGTAAGTGGGTGTTCAAGAAGAAGCTTAGATCTAATGGTACGATTGAAAAGTACAAGGCACAGCTTGTGGCTAAGGGTTATACCTAGAAAGAAGGTGAAGACTTCTTCGATACCTACTCACCCGTGGCTAAACTGACCACAATCCGGGTGCTACTATCACTGGCTGCCTCACATGGTCTTCTCGTTCATCAAATGGATGTTAAGACGGATTTCCTCAACAAAGAGTTGAAGGAGGAAATTTAGATGGATCAGCCAAATGGTTTTGTAGTACCTGGTCAGGAAGGAAGGGTGTGCAGGTTATTAAAGTCTTTATATGGCCTTAAACAAGCTCCTAAGGAGTGGCATGAGACATCCGAAAGAACATTAACTGCTGCCGGCTTTGTAGTAAACGATGGTGACAAGTGTGTGTACTATTGCCATGGTGGGTGTTACGGCATATCTCTCTCAAGGTAGTTTTGGTGATTGATGACAACATGTTTGTGGACTAATCTTGTGCTTTGAATAATTCACAGATTCTCCCCTGGCACGAGATGCTTTCTTCCCCTCTGAGTGTATTTCAAGACGGTGTAGATCTTTCATTTCTTTCTCGGTGGACTAGTTGCCTAGAGGTCACCGTACTTTCAAGAGGGGGTCCGCTGGGGTATTGCATGGGTGGAATCATCACGTACACATCAGCTTCTCACCCTCCGAGCTTTTCCATTCCATTGTAGAGTTCTCTCCTCTCTTCCTTGTCCTGTCTGGGTCCAAGCAGTAGTACCGCGCACCCAGTGGTAGTACCGCTGAGGAGCCACAAGCGGCAGTACTGCTCCACAGCGGTAGTAACGCCCATGGCTCAACAGCAGTGGTACCGCTAGGGTGCTTGGCACCTCCGCCTCGTCCTCAGCATCTTTGAGAGAGTCTCTCTCTCTCTCTTATGCGCCCCAGCGGTAGTACTGCACTGCCAGCGGTAGTACGACCGAAGGGTCACAAGCGGTAGTACCGCTCCACAGCGGTAGTACCGCCCGTGACCCCGCTGCCGTAGTACCGCTGGGCAGTCTGGCTCCTACCGCCTTGATTCGAGAGGTACTTTTTTCTCATGTCGGGTTTTGCAGCACTAGTTGCGGTTGTAGAGGCGGTAGTACCGTTCCAGGAGCGGTAGTACCGCCCCTACCACCGCGGTAGTACTGCGTTTGGGTCCTTTCCCTACTAGTCTCCTCTGTGCGGCAGTGCCGCTGGCTGGCGCGCTAGTACTGCTATCCTGGCGGTAGTACCGCCCCCTCTCAGCGGTAGTACCGCCCTGTGCGGGGCTGGTTGGTGGGGGTAACGGTTGGATTGTTGCCCCCACTATAAAAGGGAGTCCCCTTCTTCTCTTTGACCTACCTCTTCCTCCCCCAAGCTCCATTTATTGCTCAAGCTCCATTAAATGTTCCAAGCTTCATTAAATGTTCCAAGCTCCATTTTCGCCCGATCTATCTCTCTAGCCAATCAAACTTGTTGATTTGCTCGGGAGTGGTTGAGAAGGCCCCGATCTAAACTTCCACCAAGGGATTTTCGATTCCCCCACTCATACCTAGCGGATCTTGTTACTATTGGGTGTTTGAGCACCCTAGACGGTTGAGGTCACCATGGAGCCATAGTCCATTGTGGTGAAGCTTCGTGGTCTTGTTCGAAGACTCCGATTAAGTTGTGGAGATTGCCCCAACCTTGTTTGTAAAGGTTCGGTCACCGCCTTCAAGGGCACCAATAGTGGAATCACGGCATCTCGCATTGTGTGAGGGCGTGAGGAGAATACGGTGGCCCTAGTGGCTTTTTGGAGCATTGTGCCTCCACACCGCTCTAACGGAGACGTACTTCCCCTCAAAAGGAAGGAACTTCGGTAACACATCCTCGTCTTCACCGGATCCACTCTTGGTTATCTCTTACCTTTACTTGTGCAAGCTCTTTAGTGTTTCTTCCCTTGCTACCTTGTATGCTTGTTGTTATTGCATCATATAGGTTGCTCACCTAGTTGCACATCTAGACAACCTACTTTGATGCAAAGTTTAATTTGGTAAAGAAAAGAAAAAATTGGTAGTTGCCTATTCACCCCCCCTCTAGTCAACCATATCGATCCTTTCAATTGGTATAAGAGCCTCGTCTCTTTATTAAGGACTTTACCGTCCAAAGAGTATGGTTGATACCGTAGACGGTGTGGAGGAACACTCCGGTGTGAATCCGATCTCGTCTACGGGCGATGGGGGAACCTCGGTCTCTCGTGAGGAGTTCAATGTGGCCTTGGAGACATTGAAAACCTCCATGACGACTGAAGTTGAAATCATGTTTACTAAATTTCTTGAGGGGCTTAAACTATCCACCGCACCGTTGAAAGTGGGTGACCCCACCAACAAGGTGACGGATGCTATCCCCGACAAGGGGGAAGCTAGTAGTGAAAAGGCTCCTTCTTCTACTGGTAAGAATGGCACCGATATCTTTGCCCATGTGGAACCACCACTTGTTTATGGTGGACCGATTCCTTCCACTCATTTGAATCATGCCGGTCCTCCCCCTAAGATTGTGAAAAATGAGGATTTTGATTCTTGGGTTTACCGCTTTAAACGTCATTTAAATCATGTGAACACTAACCTTTGGAGAATCATTGAAGAAGGTTTCTATCCACATGATCCAAGCAACTGCACTCCTCGAGAAGTCGCGGACAATCAATTCAATGAGAATGCTCTCTTCATCATTCAAGATGCAATTCCACCCGAAGACCTACCTCATCTTCGTCCCTTCGCCTTGGCCAAAGATGCATGGCATTGTGTTGTCTCTCTCTACCGGGGAAGCGCAAGCATTCAACGCTCCAACTATGAAGTGGTACAAGATGAGGCCGATGAGTTTGCAATGAAAGAAGATGAAGAACCTCATGAGCTTTATCGGAGAGTAACCAAACTCGCGGTCTCACTACGAGATCACGGGAGCAAGGACACGGATGACAATTGGATCAAGCGCAAATTCCTCAAGGCAATGATGCCCTATCAGAAGTCCATGTCCTCCGTCATTCGTCAAAGACCAGACTTCCACACTTTGACCTCAAGCGAAGTGTTGGATGAGTTTGTGGCCATGAACATTTTGGACAAGACCGCCGACAATGCGGTGCTCCGTTCTCAACGGGCAGAGAAGCCTAACCTTGCATTGAAGGCCAAGCTCACCGTGGAAGAAGAAGAAGAGGAAGAAGAGGAGAGCAACCACGAAGATACGAAGTATGCATATCATGAACACATGGCACTTGCTTCAAGGCAATTTTGGAGCAAGAAAAACTCGAGGCCAAACTTTAGCAAAAACAACTCGAGTGGCACGAGGGGCAAGCAACGTGTAAGGACTTGCTACAATTGCGGCAACATGAGCTATTTCATTGCGGAATGCCCGTATGAGAAGAGGGAAGACAATGGTGGCAAGCTCATCCGAAAGGACAAGGCTAAGTCGTTCCCCAACAAGAACAACTTCACCAAGAAGACTCCTCCCAAGGCTTTGGTTGTGCAAGAAGAGTACAATGAGGATGATGAATATGATGAAGATGATGAGTCGGTTGCCATGGCCTCCGTTACCATTGCGATGACGTCACGGGGTGTCTCTCTTCGACTCACCCAATGAGAGCATCACCGCCAAGTGCCTCATGGCTAAAGCCACCAACAAGGTAAACCCCAACATCAAAACTACCATCATTAATCATCCTTCTTCGACGGATAGAATTAATGAACTTGAGGGAGCTAATGTGGAGGCTAACGAGTTTGAGGCCTTTATGGGAAACCTCAAGGGAAAATCCAAGAAGCACTTTGTTGTTCTCTTGGAACAACTTGGTGAAGCCAATGACATGATCGAGGCTCACAAAGACACCATCACTAAGATGGAAGGGCATAGTCATGACTATGCCGATGAGATTTTGGATCATTCCAATGCTCTTGAGGAAGAGCGTGGTCTACGTTTGGCTCTTGAGGAGTCACACAATGTTGATCATGCTAAGTTAAAGAAAGATTATGATCATGTCCTCATAGTTTCTCATGTGCTAAACTCCGAGAAGGCCGAACTTGAGGTTGATCTTGGTAGACTCAAAGAGGAGTTTGATCTACTTGACCAGGCTCACAAGGTCTTGAAGGGTGCTCATGCTAGCCTCAAAGAGTCTCATGATCAACTTCAAGTAAAGCTAACCAAGGAAAAAGCCACTTTCCCTCGTATGATGTTAATTGATAATGCAAATGCTACTAACCCGTGTTGTGAGCATGTGCATCTCGTAGAGGAGAACGCTAAGCTAAAGGGACAACTTGAGAGAGGCCTTGCAACTTGCATACAAGGCAAGAAGAACCTCAACGATCTCTTGATCAACCAAAAGGGGGTTGTGGCCAAGGAAGGGGTTGGGTACATGCCCGACTCCAAGAACAAGAAGAAGAATGACAAGACCAAACGACATCCTCCTCTCATGCAAACCTTTGTGAAGGAGGGAGAGAGTGCCTCCGAGGAGAAGAAGAAGAACAATGTCAAGAAGGCAATGTCACCCCTCCTAACAAAGCCGGCGATTTTAATCCTTCTTATGCGTTATGCCGTGCTAGTGATGGGCATGTTTACGCAAATTTGTTGGTTCTCTTCATGAGTACATTGAATGGTCTATTTGGGTTCCAAAGACCCTTGTTACTAACATCAAAGGACCCATTACAAAATGGGTACCTAAAACCAAGCATTGATCTCTTGTAGGTGTTTGCTTCCGGTGGTGGATCATGGTTGCTCGATAGCGGAGCTACAAATCATATGACCGGAAGCAAGGACTTGGTGGTGGACGTGCACAAGGTTCCATCTATGCCCACCAATGTTGAGTGGGGTGACACCTCATCTTCTAAGGTATTGGGACTTGGCAAGGTGGTCATCTCTCATGATCTCACGATCGAGAAGGTCATGCTTGTTGTGTCCCTTGCATACAATTTACTTTCCGTTCGTCAACTTGCAATCATGGGCTTTGCCACTTTCTTTGATATCGATACCGTGGCCCTCTTGTGGAGCAAGACTCTTAAAGTAGCCTTCGTTGGGCATGTCGAGAACGGTCTATACGTGATTAACTTTTCGGAGCGACCCACTAAGACCGCAACGTGCCTAATGGCTAAAGTTGATGTGGGATGGCTTTGGCATCGCCGTTTAGCCCATGTCAATATGAGATCTTTGCAAAGTCTCCTCAAGGGGGACCATGTCCGTGGACTAATGAATGTTAGTTTTGCTAAAGATCATGCTTGCAGTGCCTGTATCAAAGGAAAGCTACATGAGAAGGCTCACCCTCCCACGATGATCATTTATTCGAAGAGGCCTTTGGAGCTCCTTCACATGGATCTCTTTGGGCCACCATCTTTCGATAGTCTTGGAGGTAGGAAGTATTGCTTGGTGATTGTGGATGACTACTCAAGGTACACCTGGGTGTATTTCTTCAAGAAGAAGAGCGAGGCCCAACAAACCGTCATTGACTTTGCAAATGAAGCACAACGTCAACACAATGCAAAGATCTTGCCAATAAGAAGTGACAACGGCACCGAGTTCAAGAACTACACCTTGGATGAATTTCTTAGTGATGAGGGAATCAAGCATCAATATTCCACACCCTACACCCCTCAACAAAATGGTGTTGCGGAGAGGAAGAACCGGACGTTGATGGATGCGGCAAGGACCATGATGGCGGAGTTCAAGTCTCTGTACAACTTTTGGGCCGAAGCCATCAACACCGTGTGTCATGCATCCAATCGGCTCTACCTCCGCAAGGGCTTGAACGAGACTCCATATGAGATACTCACCGGTAACAAGCCCAATCTCAAGTACTTCCGGGTATTCGGGTGTAAGTGTTTCATTCTCAAGAAAGGTGTTCGGTTGTCTAAATTTGAGGCTAGAGCTTATGAGGGCATATTTGTTGGCTATGCTACAAACTCTCATGCTTACCGTGTCCTCAATAAATCCACGGGACTTATTAAGGAGACGTGTAACATGGAGTTTAATGAGAATAACGGCTCCCAAGTGGAGCAAAGTGGCACTTGTGATGTAGGTGATGAAATTCCTCCCCAAGCCATAAGAAGAATGGGTGTTGGCTTTATCCTACCCATTGAGGAACCCCTTGTGGCCGAAGGAGAAGTACAAAGCTCCACTCAAGTGGAGCCATCACCAACCCAAGGCCCACACGCTTCCGAAGAACAACATGAAGGCCCTCATCCTCAAGAACATGACCAAGGGCAAGATCACGCTCAAGAGGTGTTGATACATCAAGTGATGCCCAAGGTCAAGTTCTCTCCTCCGAGCAAATTCAAGAACAAGAACAAGCCCAAGACGACGCCCAAGATGATCAAATGACTACTCCTCGTCTCACCCCCGAGGAGGAATTAGAGCGTCGTGCTGCCAAGGTTGCTTCCAAGCTCTCCACCAAGGATCATCTCATGACGAATGTGCTTGGAAGCTTAAGAAAGGGGGTAAGCACTCGTAGAAAATTAGCAAATTATTGTGAGCATCACGCGTTTGTCTCTTGTGTGGAACCCCACAAGGTCTATGAAGCGCTAGAAGATCCGGATTGGCTCAATGCCATGCATGAAGAACTCAACAACTTCGAGTGCAACAAAGTGTGGAGATTGGTGCCAAGACCGACTGGGAATCACAATGTCATAGGAACCAAGTGGATATTCAAGAACAAGCAAGATGCCCATGGGATTATCATTCGCAACAAGGCTCGTTTGGTAGCACAAGCCTACTCCCAAGTCGATGTTGGAAATATGCCCTAGAGGCAATAATAAAAGCATTATTATTATATTTCTTTGTTCATGATAATTGTCTTTATTCATGCTATAATTGTGTTATCCGGAAATCGTAATACATGTGTGAATAACAGACACCAACATGTCCCTAGTAAGCCTCTAGTTGACTAGCTCATTGATCAATAGATAGTCATGGTTTCCTGGCTATGGACATTGGATGTCATTGATAACGGGATCACATCATTAGGATGATGATGTGATGGACAAGACCCAATCCTAAACATAGCACAAGATCGTATAGTTCGTTTGCTAGAGTTTTGCAATGTCAAAGTATCTCTTCCTTCGACCATGAGATCGTATAACTCCTGGATACCGTAGGAGTGCTTTGGGTGTATCAAACGTCACAACGTAACTGGGTGACTATAAAGGTGCACTACAGGTATCTCCGAAAGTATCTATTGTTTTATATGGATCGAGACTGGGATTTGTCACTCCGTATGACGGAGAGATATCACTGGGCCCACTCAGTAATGCATCATCATAATGAGCTCAAAGTGACCAAGTGTTTGGTCACGGGATCATGCATTACGGTACGAGTAAAGTGACTTGCCGGTAACAAGATTGAACGAGGTATTGGGATACCGACAATCGAATCTCGGGCAAGTAACATATCGATTGACAAAGGGAATTGCATACGGGGTTGATTAAATCCTCGACATCGTGGTTCATCCGATGAGATCATCGTGGAGCATGTGGGAGCCAACATGGGTATCCAGATCCCGCTGTTGGTTATTGACCGGAGAGCGATCTCGGTCATGTCTACATGTCTCCCGAACCCGTAGGGTCTACACACTTAAGGTTCAGTTACGCTAGGGTTGTAGGGATATGTATATGCAGTAACCCGAATGTTGTTCGGAGTCCCGGATGAGATCCCGGACGTCACGAGGAGTTCCGGAATGGTCCGGAGGTAAAGATTTATATATGGGAAGTCCTGTTTCGGGCATCGGGACAAGTTTCGGGGTTATCGGTATTGTATCGGGACCACCGGAGGGGTCCCGGGGGCCCACCGGGTGGGGCCACCCATCCCCGGGGGCCATATGGGCTGTAGGGGGTGCGCCTTGGCCTGCTTGGGCCAAGGGCACCAGCCCCACATAGGCCCATGCGTCTAGGGTTTAAGGGGGAAAGAGTCCTAGGAGGGTAAGGCACCTCCTAGGTGCCTTGGGGGGGAGGGAAACCCCCCTTGGCCGCCGCACCCCCTAGGAGATTGGATCTCCTAGGGCCGGCCACCCCCCCTTGGCACCCCTATATATAGTGGGGGAGAGGAGGGACTTCATACCTTGAGTCCTTGGCCTTTGGTTGCCTCCTTCTCCCTCCCCAACACCTCCTCCACCTCCTTATTGCTTAGCGAAGCTCTGCCGGAGTACTGCAGCTCCATCAACACCACGCTGTCGTGCTGCTGCTGGTGCCATCTCCCTCAACCTCTCCTCCCTCCCTTGCTGGATCAAGAAGGAGGAGACGTGGCTGTTCCGTACGTGTGTTGAACGCGGAGGTGCCGTCCGTTCGGTGCTAGGATCTCCGGTGATTCGAATCACGTCGTGTTCGACTACATCATCCCCGTTCTTTGAACGCTTCCGCTTGCGATCTACAAGGTATGTAGATGCATCTATTCACTCGTTGCTAGATCAACTCCTAGATGATCTTGGTGAAACGAGTAGGAAAATTTTTATTTTCTGCAACGTTACCCAACAGTGGCATCATGAGCTAGGTCTATGCGTAGTTCTTCTTGCACGAGTAGAACACAATTGGTTGTGGGCGTAGATTTGTCAACTTTCTTGCCGCTACTAGTCTTATCTTGCTTCAGCGGTATTGTGGGATGAAGCGGCCCGGACCAACCTTACACGTACGCTTACGTGAGACCGGTTCCACCGACTAACATGCACAAGTTGCATAAGGTGGCTGGCGGGTGTCTGTCTCTCCTACTTTAGTTGAAGCGGATTCGATGAAAAGGGTCCTTATGAAGGGTAAATAGAAGTTGACAAATCATGTTGTGGTTTCACGTAGGTAAGAAAACGTTCTTGCTAGAACCCTACTTCAGCCACGTAAAACTTGCAAACAACAATTAGAGGACGTCTAACTTGTTTTTGCAGCAAGTGCTTTGTGATATGATATGGCCAAAGTTGTGATGAATGATGAATGATCTATATGTCATGTATGAGATGTTCATGCTATTGTAATAGGAATCACGACTTGCATGTCGATGAATATGACAACCGGCAGGAGCCATAGGAGTTGTCTTTATTTTTTTGTATGACCTGCGTGTCATTAAAGAACACCATGTAAACTACTTTACTTTATTACTAAACGCGTTAGTCATAGAAGTAGAAGTAGTCGTTGGCGTGACAACTTCATGAAGACACGATGATGGAGATCATGATGATGGAGATCATGGTGTCGTGCCGGTGACAAGATGATCATGGAGCCCCGAAGATGAAGATCAAAGGAGCTATATGATATTGGCCATATCATGTCACTACTTATATAATTGCATGTGATGTTTATTATGTTTTATGCATCTTGTTTACTTAGAACGACGGTAGTAAATAAGATGATCCCTTACAAAATTTCAAGAAGTGTTCTCCCCTAACTATGCACCGTTGCTACAGTTCGTCGTTTCGAAGCACCACGTGATGATCGGGTGTGATAGATTCTTACGTTCACATACAACGGGTGTAAGACAGTTTTACACAGCGAAAACACTTAGGGTTAACTTGACGAGCCTAGCATGTACAGACATGGCCTCGGAACACGGAGACCGAAAGGTCGAACACGAGTCGTATGGAAGATACGATCTACATGAGAATGTTCACCGACGATGACTAGTCCGTCTCACGTGATGATCGGACACGGCCTAGTCGACTCGGATCGTGTAACACTTAGATGACCAAAGGGATGTCAAATCTGAGTGGGAGTTCATTATAATTTGATTAGATGAACTTAATTATCATGAACTTAGTCTAAATTTTTACAATATGTCTTGTAGATCAAATGGCCAACGTAGTCCTCAACTTCAACGCGTTCCTAGAGAAAACCAAGCTGAAAGACGATGGCAGCAACTATACGGACTGGGTCCGGAACCTGAGGATCATCCTCATAGCTGCCAAGGAAGATTATGTCCTACAAGCACCGCTTGGTGACGCACCCGTTCTCCCTGCGGAACAAGACGTTATGAACGCTTGGCAGGCACGTTCCGATGACTACTCCCTCGTTCAGTGCGGCATGCTTTACAGCCTAGAGCCGGGGCTCCAAAAGCGTTTTGAGAGACATGGAGCATATGAGATGTTCGAAGAGCTGAAAATGGTTTTCCAAGCTCATGCCCGGGTCGAGAGATATGAAGTCTCCGACAAATTCTTCAGCTGTAAGATGGACAGTTCTGTCAGTGAGCACATACTCACTATGTCTGGGTTGCATAACCGCTTGACTCAGCTGGGAGTTAATCTGCCGGATGATGCGGTCATTGACAGAATCCTCCAGTCGCTTCCACCAAGCTACAAGAGCTTTGTGATGAACTTCAATATGCAGGGGATGGAAAAGACCATTCCTGAAGTATTTGCTATGCTGAAATCAGCAGAGGTAGAAGTCAGAAAGGAACATCAAGTGTTGATGATCAATAAAACCACTAAGTTCAAGAAGGGCAAGGGTAAAAAGAACTTCAAGAAGGACGGCAAGGTAGTTGCCGCGCCCAGCAAGCAAGCTGCCGGGAAGAAGCCAAAGAATGGACCCAAGCCCGAGACTGAGTGTTTTTATTGCAAGGAAAGTGGTCACTGGAAGCGGAACTGCCCTAAGTACTTAGCGGACAAGAAGGACGGCAAAACCAAAGGTATATTTGATATACATGTAATTGATGTGTACCTTACCAGTAATCGTAGTAACTCCTGGGTATTTGATACCGGTGTCGTTGCTCATATTTGTAACACACAACAGGAGCTGCGGAATAAACGGAGACTGGCGAAGGACGAGGTGACGATGCGCGTCGGGAATGGTTCCAAGGTCGATGTGATCGCCGTTGGCACGCTACCTCTACATTTACCTACGGGATTAGTTTTGAACCTCAATAATTGTTATTTTGTGCCAAGTTTGAGCATGAACATTGTATCAGGATCTCGTTTAATTCGAGATGGCTACTCATTTAAATCCGAGAATAATGGTTGTTCTATTTATATGAGAGATATGTTTTATGGTCATGCTCCGATGGTGAATGGTTTATTCTTTATGAATCTCGAGCGTAATGCTACACATATTCATAGTGTAAGTACCAAAAGATGTAAGATTGATAGTGATAGTCCCACATACTTGTGGCACTGCCGCCTCGGTCACATAGGTGTCAAACGCATGAAGAAGCTCCATGCTGATGGACTTTTAGAGTCTCTTGATTACGAATCATTTGACACGTGCGAACCATGCCTCATGGGTAAAATGACCAAGACTCCATTCTCAGGAACAATGAAGAGAGCAACCAACTTATTGGAAATCATACATACTGATGTGTGCGGTCCAATGAGTGTTGAGGCTCGCGGTGGCTATCGTTATGTTCTCACCCTCACTGATGACTTGAGTAGATATGGGTATGTCTACTTAATGAAACACAAGTCTGAGACCTTTGAAAAGTTCAAGGAATTTCAGAGTGAAGTTGAGAATCAACGTGACAGGAAAATCAAGTTTCTACGATCAGATCGTGGAGGAGAATACTTGAGTCACGAGTTTGGTACACACTTAAGAAAATGTGGAATAGTTTCACAACTCACGCCGCCTGGAACACCTCAGCGTAATGGTGTGTCCGAACGTCGTAATCGCACTCTATTAGATATGGTGCGATCTATGATGTCTCTTGCCGATTTACCACTATCTTTTTGGGGCTATGCTTTAGAGACTGCCGCTTTCACTTTAAATAGGGCCCCGTCGAAATCCGTTGAGACGACACCGTATGAATTATGGTTTGGGAAGAAACCTAAGCTGTCATTTCTAAAAGTTTGGGGATGCGATGCTTATGTCAGGAAACTTCAACCTGAAAAGCTCGAACCCAAATCGGAAAAATGCGTCTTCATAGGATACCCTAAAGAAACTGTTGGGTATATCTTCTACCTCAGATCCGAAGGCAAGATCTTTGTTGCCAAGAATGGGTCCTTTCTGGAGAAAGAGTTTCTCTCGAAAGAAGTAAGTGGGAGGAAAGTAGAGCTTGATGAAGTATTACCTCTTGAACCGGAAAATGGCGCAACTCAAGAAAATGTTCCTGAGGTGCCTGCACCGACTAGAGAGGAAGTTAATGATAATGATCAAGATACTTCTGATCAAGCTCCTACTGAAATTCGAAGGTCCACGAGGACACGTTCCGCACCAGAGTGGTACGGCAACCCTGTCTTGGAAATCATGTTGTTAGATAACGGTGAACCTTCGAACTATGAAGAAGCGATGGCGGGTCCGGATTCCGACAAATGGCTAGAAGCCATGAAATCCGAGATAGGATCCATGTATGAAAACGAAGTATGGACTTTGACTGACTTGCCCGTAGAACGGCGAGCCATAGAAAATAAATGGATCTTTAAGAAGAAGACAGACGCGGATGGTAATGTGACCATCTATAAAGCTCGGCTTGTCGCTAAGGGTTATCGACAAGTTCAAGGGGTTGACTACGATGAGACTTTCTCACCGGAAGCGAAGCTGAAGTCCGTCCGAATCATGTTAGCAATTGCCGCATTTTATGATTATGAAATTTGGCAAATGGACGTCAAAACGGCATTCCTTAATGGTTTCCTTAAGGAAGAATTGTATATGATGCAGCCGGAAGGTTTTGTCGATCCTAAAAATGCTGACAAGGTGTGCAAGCTCCAACGCTCGATTTATGGGCTGGTGCAAGCATCTCGGAGTTGGAACATTCGTTTTGATGAGATGATCAAAGCGTTTGGGTTTACACAGACTTATGGAGAAGCCTGTGTTTACAAGAAAGTGAGTGGGAGCTCTATAGCATTTCTCATACTATATGTAGATGACATACTTTTGATGGGAAATGATATAGAACTTTTGGACAGCATTAAGGCCTACTTGAATAAGAGTTTTTCAATGAAGGACCTTGGAGAAGCTGCTTATATATTAGGCATCAAGATCTATAGGGATAGATCAAGATGCCTCATAGGTCTTTCACAAAGCACATATCTTGATAAGATTTTGAAGAAGTTCAAAATGGATCAGTCCAAGAAAGGGTTCTTGCCTGTTTTGCAAGGTGTGAAATTGAGCTCAGCTCAATGTCCGACCACGGCAGCAGAGATAGAAGAGATGAGTGTCATCCCCTATGCCTCAGCCATAGGTTCTATTATGTATGCCATGCTGTGTACCAGACCTGATGTAAACCTTGCCGTAAGTTTGGTAGGAAGGTACCAAAGTAATCCCGGCAAGGAACACTGGACAGCGGTCAAGAATATCCTGAAGTACCTGAAAAGGACTAAGGAAATGTTTCTCGTTTATGGAGGTGACGAAGAGCTCGTCGTAAAAGGTTACGTCGACGCTAGCTTCGACACAGATCTGGATGACTCTAAGTCACAAACCGGATACGTGTATATTTTGAATGGTGGGGCAGTAAGCTGGTGCAGTTGCAAGCAGACCGTCGTGGCGGGATCTACATGTGAAGCGGAGTACATGGCAGCCTCGGAGGCAGCACATGAAGCAATATGGGTGAAGGAGTTCATCACCGACCTAGGAGTCATACCCAATGCGTCGGGGCCGATCAAGCTCTTCTGTGACAACACTGGAGCTATTGCACTTGCCAAGGAGCCCAGGTTTCACAAGAAGACAAGGCACATCAAGCGTCGCTTCAACTCCATCCGTGAAAATGTTCAAGATGGAGACATAGAGATTTGTAAAGTACATACGGACCTGAATGTAGCAGATCCGTTGACTAAACCTCTCCCAAGAGCAAAACATGATCAACACCATGGGTGTTCGATTCATCACAATGTAACTAGATTATTGACTCTAGTGCAAGTGGGAGACTGTTGGAAATATGCCCTAGAGGCAATAATAAAAGCATTATTATTATATTTCTTTGTTCATGATAATTGTCTTTATTCATGCTATAATTGTGTTATCCGGAAATCGTAATACATGTGTGAATAACAGACACCAACATGTCCCTAGTAAGCCTCTAGTTGACTAGCTCGTTGATCAATAGATAGTCATGGTTTCCTGGCTATGGACATTGGATGTCATTGATAACGGGATCACATCATTAGGATAATGATGTGATGGACAAGACCCAATCCTAAACATAGCACAAGATCGTATAGTTCGTTTGCTAGAATTTTTGCAATGTCAAAGTATCTCTTCCTTCGACCATGAGATCGTATAACTCCTGGATACCGTAGGAGTGCTTTGGGTGTATCAAACGTCACAACGTAACTGGGTGACTATAAAGGTGCACTACAGGTATCTCCGAAAGTATCTATTGTTTTATATGGATCGAGACTGGGATTTGTCACTCTGTATGACGGAGAGATATCACTGGGCCCACTCAGTAATGCATCATCATAATGAGCTCAAAGTGACCAAGTGTTTGGTCACGGGATCATGCATTACGGTACGAGTAAAGTGACTTGCCGGTAACAAGATTGAACGAGGTATTGGGATACCGACGATCGAATCTCGGGCAAGTAACATATCGATTGACAAAGGGAATTGCATACGGGGTTGATTAAATCCTCGACATCGTGGTTCATCCGATGAGATCATCGTGGAGCATGTGGGAGCCAACATGGGTATCCAGATCCCGCTGTTGGTTATTGACCGGAGAGCGATCTCGGTCATGTCTACATGTCTCCCGAACCCGTAGGGTCTACACACTTAAGGTTCAGTTACGCTAGGGTTGTAGGGATATGTATATGCAGTAACCCGAATGTTGTTCGGAGTCCCGGATGAGATCCCGGACGTCACGAGGAGTTCCGGAATGGTCCGGAGGTAAAGATCTATATATGGGAAGTCCTGTTTCGGGCATCGGGACAAGTTTCGGGGTTATCGGTATTGTACCGGGACCACCGGAGGGGTCCCGGGGGCCCACCGGGTGGGGCCACCCATCCCCGGGGGCCACATGGGCTGTAGGGGGTGCGCCTTGGCCTGCTTGGGCCAAGGGCACCAGCCCCACATAAGCCCATGCGCCTAGGGTTTAAGGGGGAAAGAGTCCTAGGAGGGTAAGGCACCTCCTAGGTGCCTTGGGGGGGAGGGAAACCCCCCTTGGCCGCCGCACCCCCTAGGAGATTGGATCTCCTAGGGCCGGCCACCCCCCCTTGGCACCCCTATATATAGTGGGGGAGAGGAGGGACTTCATACCTTGAGTCCTTGGCCTTTGGTTGCCTCCTTCTCCCTCCCCAACACCTCCTCCACCTCCTTATTGCTTAGCGAAGCTCTGCCGGAGTACTGCAGCTCCATCAACACCACGCCGTCGTGCTGCTGCTGGTGCCATCTCCCTCAACCTCTCCTCCCTCCCTTGCTGGATCAAGAAGGAGGAGACGTGGCTGTTTCCGTACGTGTGTTGAACGTGGAGGTGCCGTCCGTTCGGTGCTAGGATCTCCGGTGATTTGGATCACGTCGTGTTCGACTACATCATCCCCGTTCTTTGAACGCTTCCGCTTGCGATCTACAAGGTATGTAGATGCATCTATTCACTCGTTGCTAGATGAACTCCTAGATGATCTTGGTGAAACGAGTAGGAAATTTTTTATTTTCTGCAACGTTACCCAACAGTCGAGGGTATCGACTACGGTGAAACCTTTGCTCCCGTTGCTCGTATTGAATCCATTCACATGTTGATTGCATATGCTCTCATCATAACTTTAAGTTACAACAAATGGATGTGAAGAGTGCTTTTCTTAATGGTCCTATTAATGAGTTGGTTTACGTCAAGCAACCCCCCGGGTTCAAGGATCCCTACTTTCCCGATCATGTGTATCAACTCGATAAGGCACTCTATGGCCTTAAACAAGCCCCACGTGTGTGCTATGACCACCTTACCGAGTTGTTACAAGACCGTGGTTTTGAAGTTGGGCTAATCGACCCCACTCTTTTTACTAAGAAGGTCAAAGGGGAGTTGTTTGTGTGCCAATTATACATTGATGATATTATCTTTGGCTCTCCTAACAAAGCTTTCAATGAGGAATTTGCCGCTCTCATGTCCTCGAAGTTCGAGATGTCCTCCATGGGAGAGTTGAAGTTCTTTCTAGGGTTCAAAGCAAAGCAAAGAAGAGAAGGAACGTTCATCAATCAATCCAAATACACTCAAGACATGCTCAAACGATTCAAGCTAAGTGACGTCAAGCCGGCCTCCACTCCAATGCCCACCAAGTGCCAACTTGACTTAGATCCTAATGGTAAAGTGGTGGATCAAAAGGTATATCATTCCATGATTGGATCCTTGCTTTACCTTTGTGCATCTAGACCGGACATCATGTTGAGTGTGGGAATTTGTGCACAGTATCAAGCCGCACCTAAGGAAAGTCACTATGTGGCGGTCAAACGAATCTTTCGATATTTGGCTCATACCCCAAACTTTGGCTTATGGTACCCAAGAGGATCAAACTTCAAGCTTGTAGGGTACTCAGATTCCGATTGGGCGGGAGACAAAGAGGATAGGAAGTCCACTTCCGGAGGGTGTCAATTCCTTGGTTGCTCTTTGGTAAGTTGGTCTTCGAAAAAGCAAAGTTGTGTGTCTCTCTCGTCCACTGAGGCGGATTATGTTGCCGCCGGTAGTTGTTGTGCACAACTCCTATGGATGAGGCAAACTTTAAAGGATTACGGTGTAACTTGTGACAAAGTGCCTCTTTGGTGTGACAATGAAAGTGCCATCAAGATCTCTCTCAACCTGGTGCAACACTTCAAGACGAAGCATATTGAGATTCGGTATCACTTCATCCGGGATCACATTAGGCGAGGAGAGATCGAGCTCAACTATGTCAACACTCATGACAACCTTGCATATATTTTCACCAAGCCCTTGGATGAAGCAAGATTTCGCGAGTTAAGGCATGAGCTAAATATCATTGATTCATGCAATGTGGCTTGAACCCTTGCACACCCCACCACGCTCAATTTGTTGTCTAGTTGAGATGTAGGCATGGACATAGGGGGAGTGTTGTTCTCTCAATGAACTCTCCCTCCCCCCATTATGCATAAATTGATCAAGTCTTTCACTTTTAGCCATTGTTGATGGTATTTGTGTTTCAAAGATGAGTTTTGGTCATGGGCCCAAGGTTAAAATCTTCGCGGCGCCATACCTCTTAACTCAAACATAGGTGGACTCGGCCACCGCCCTCCTTCGAAGAGGTGTGTCGTTTCTCGTGTGCTCGTGTGCTCACTTTTCTTGCCATTTTGTATTTTCTTCAAGCTAAAAGCCGTGTTTGTTTAGTTGTCGTGGCGTGCTGGGCTGTACTACCGCTGGTGGTGCGCGGTACTACCGCTCGTAAGCGGTACTACCGCCCCCAGCATGGTACTACCGCTGAGGGACAAGACCAGGGGGTTAAGTCGGGGTAGGGGGAGGTTTCTTCTCCCCCGTACCCATTCACTACGCCCCCTCTTTTCTCTTCCTCTCTCCAGCCTCCACTCGCCGCGGGAGGGCTCCGACGGATCTCCATCTCCGGGGCGTCCCTCTTCATTTCCGTTGGTGGAGTCGATCCCCACCTCATTATCTTGCCATGGATGCCGGTATTGCCCCCGTTCCTTCTTTCCTTTTGTCTCGTTTTCAGATCTTGTTTCTTAGGGGCAATGGTGGTTGCATCTCTAGATTTTTGGCCAAATCTAGGCTTGAGTTGGTTGGAGAAGGCAACTAGACTATCTCGATTAGAGTTTGGTAGGAATATTTTTGAATTTGGTAGGCCGGTAGTGCCGGATCTGACCACGGTAGTAGGAAACCGCTGTTTCACCGCCTCGTGTTGTAGGAAACTGCTGTTTCGCCTCCTCGAGCAGTACTACCGCTTGACCTCGAGCGGTGCTACCGCTCTCTTTGGGGCGGTACTACCGCTTGGGGCGGTACTACCGCGGGCATGTCACGGTACTACCGCTGTATGCCAAATTCCATCATTTTTCTGCCTTACCTTAATCATTTTTGTTGAGTTTGTTGGCTTATGCTCGTTCTTTCTGGTTGTTTTGCGTGTTCTTGTGTTTGGCTCCAGGTGATGACCATTCCGAGCAGCAAGGTCGCCGTATCAACCCCGGGCGTGCTACATCAAAACGCTACCGCACCTTAGAGCCAGCCGGTGGTTCCTCGAGCACCCAACCGCCTCCAGCAAGTGCATCTGCAAGTGTTCCTCCACCTCCTCAGCAATTGAAGCGATCCGCCAACAAGCCAAACGGGAAGACTGTGACTGAGATGACCAACAAGGAGTTTTGGGAGAAGCGTCGCCGCAACCCCTATGCGGTGGACCAAGAACCCACTTTGGTCAACCGCCCATTCTGGAACCATTTTCAGTTTGCCATCTACATTGATGTGATCAAGGCCAAGAAGAATCTTTTTGTTGATGTTCGCTCCATTGACACTAATGCTATGGACAAGGACCCGGAGTACTTTGGCGAAGCCCTTCAGATGTGCACTAAGCTGAACATTCTCAGGATCATGCAATTCAACAAGGATTTCGATGCGGATTTGGTGGCTCAATTCTATGCCACCGTCCATCTTGGGACGGATGTCGACAGGACTCTGACATGGATGACCAATGGCAAGCTGCTTTCTATCAAGTGGAAGGCTTTCATGGAGTTACTTGATGTGGTGGATCATGGGCTTGAGGCTCCTGTCGGTTTCCGCCGTCACCGCAATGCTACGTCCACCCACAAGCAAGCCCTTTGGCCCTACTGCACTGTGAAAGTTCACCCTGTAACTGAGAAGAAGACCTATGAGCTATCTCTGTATCTGGACATTCTTCATAGCATCTTCCATGAGACTCTCTTCCCTCGGATCGGGAATCTGGATATGGTCCACTCTTACCTCGTGGACTTGCTCCTTTTCTGTTAGCATGAGAAGGAAGCAAGCACTGGAGAGAGCCTGGATATTTCTCATGTCACGTGGTCTGAACTTCTCTCTGCCGTGTCTGAGCGCAAGTGCCCTATATATGGTCCATTCATCATGAGGCTCATTGAGAGGGCCTGGGCACAGACTTATCCTAGAGTGTTGCTAGAAACTGGAGACTTGGTTTCTCATGAGATCAAGCGTCTGAGGAAGAAGGACAATTGGACAGCGCCTCACACAGGGGGTCCATCTGCTACTGCTGCCACAGGGGGGTCCATCTGTTGCTACTGATGATCATGAGGAGGACTTTGGCCCCTCTAGTACAGAACCGTCATGGGCACAGAAGCTTAAGCGCAAGACGAAGAAGCTTTTCTGCATGGAGTCTCATGGTCAGTACATGACTCATGTGGCAGAGAAGTATGCCAGGATGCGCCATAAGGAGCTCATGCGTCAGATGGGAGCAACAGTTGCCAGTGGGTCTGAGGGTCAGATCACTGAAGAGGAGGAATGGATTCATCAGCATTGCCCTTGGACCGATTCCGATGCCGAGCAGTTTTCGACCCACGATGAAGATGCAGAGATGTGATGTTCGAGATCTTCATCTTCCCATCACCTGGAGTCGTAGCGTCACTCTTTGCCCTTTTTGGTGTCTCGCTGCCAAAGGGGGAGAGAGTGTAGGGATTTGTGTTTGTTGCCGTGCTTTGAGTCGTCTTGTGGGTTCTTGTGTGTTCTCTCTGTCTTTATTTGGTTTGGTTTGGTGTGGGACCTAAGTTCTAGACATATGGTGTGAGACATATGCTCCCTATTGCTACCTTATTACTTATGTCTATTCTGAGTACCTTAGTTTATTATGAGATGCATGCTTGTCATGTTTATTCTCTTCTCTCATATATCTTGTGCTTAGTATTGTTGGACTATAAAATATAGGGGAGTGTTGATCCGAATGTGTGTGTCTTGCCATATCTAGGTGTACACATTCTGGGGGAGCCCGTCTATATTTTGTAGTTCTTAGTTTTCTTCGTTTTATTTCTTTTCCTTGCGCAAATCCCTAGTTGTCATCAATCCATCAAAAAGGGGGAGATTGTTACGTCATATCTCTCTCAAGGTAGTTTTGGTGATTGATGACAACATGTTTGTGGACTAATCTTGTGCTTTGAATAATTCACAGATTCTCCCCTGGCACGAGACGCTTTCTTCCCCACTGAGTGTATTTCAAGACGGTGTAGATCTTTCGTTTCTTTCTCGGTGGACTAGTTACGTAGAGGGCACCGTACTATCAAGAGGGGGTCCGCTGGGGTATTGCATGGGTGGAATCATCACGTACACATCAGCTTCTCACCCTCCGAGCTTTTCCATTCCATTGTAGAGTTCTCTCCTCTCTTCCTTGTCCTGTCTGGGTCCAAGCGGTAGTACCGCGCACCCAGCGGTAGTACCGCTGAGGAGCCACAAGCAGCAGTACCGCCCGTGGCTCCACAGCAGTAGTACCGCTGGGGTGCCTGGCACCTCCGCCTCGTCCTCAACATCTTTGAGAGAGTCTCTCTCTCTCTTATGCGCCCCAGCGGTAGTACCGCACTGCCAGCGGTAGTACGGTCAAAGGGTCACAAGCGGCAGTACCGCTCCACAGCGGTAGTACCGCCCGTGACCCCGCTGCCGTAGTACCGCTGGGCAGTCTGGCTCCTACCGCCTCGATTCAAGAGGTCTTTTTCTCATGTCGGGTTTTGCGGCACTAGTTGCGGTTGTAGAGGCGGTAGTACCGTTCCAGGAGCGGTAGTACCGCCCCTACCACCGCGGTAGTACCGCGTTAGGGTCCTTTCCCTACTAGTCTCCTCTGCGCGGCAGTACCGCTGTCCTGGCGGTAGTACCGCCCCCTCTCAGCGGTAGTACCGCCCTTTGCGGGGCTGGTTGGTGGGGGGCAACGGTTGGATTGTTGCGCCCACTATAAAAGGGAGTCCCCTTCTTCTCTTTGACCTACCTCTTCCTCCCCCAAGCTCCATTTATTGCTCAAGCTCCATTAAATGTTCCAAGCTCCATTTTCGCCTGATCTATCTCTCTAGCCAATCGAACTTGTTGATTTGCTCGGGAGTGGTTGAGAAGGCCCCGATCTACACTTCCACCAAGGGATGTTCGATTCCCCCACTCATCCCTAGCTGATCTTGTTACTCTTGGGTGTTTGAGCACCCTAGATGGTTGAGGTCACCACGGAGCCATAGTCCATTGTGGTGAAGCTTCATGGTCTTGTTGGGAGCCTTCGATTAAGTTGTGGAGATTGCCCCAACCTTGTTTGTAAAGGTTTGGTCGCCGCCTTCAAGGGCACCAATAGTGGAATCACGGCATCTCGCATTGTGTGAGGGCATGAGGAGAATACGGTGACCCTAGTGGCTTTTTGGGAGCATTGTGCCTCCACACCGCTCTAACGAAGACGTACTTCCCCTCAAAAGGAAGGAACTTCGGTAACACATCCTCGTCTTCACCGGATCCACTCTTGGTTATCTCTTACCTTTACTTGTGCAAGCTCTTTAGTGTTTCTTCCCTTGCTTGCTTGTATGCTTGTTGTTATTGCATCATATAGGTTGCTCACCTAGTTGCACATCTAGACAACCTACTTTGATGCAAAGTTTAATTTGGTAAAGAAAAGTAAAAATTGGTAGATGCCTATTCACCCCCCCCCCCTCTAGTCAACCATATCGATCCTTTCGGTGGGGGCGAAGGAGTTATTCTTTGTCTATATGTCGATGACATATTGATCTTTGGAACCAAACTTGATCTAATCAAGGAGGTTAAGGATTTCTTATCTCGCTGTTTTGAGATGAAGGATCTAGGAGTAGCTGATGTTATCTTAAACATCAAGATGTTGAGAGATGAGAATGGTGGGATCACACTGCTTCAGTCTCACTATGTGGAAAAGATCTTGAGACGTTTTGGATATAGCGACTGCACGCCTTCTCCAACTCCATATGATGCTAGTGTGTTGCTTCGAAAGAATCGACGGATTGCTAGAGATCAACCGAGGTATTCTCAGATCATTGGCTCGCTTATGTATTTGACGAGTGCCACGAGGCCTGACATCTCTTTTGTTTTGACCAAGCTGAGTCAGTTTGTGTCAAAACCGGGAGATGATCATTGGCATGCACTTGAGAGAGTTATGTGCTACTTTAAAGGCACTGCGAGCTATGGGATTCACTACACCGAGTATCCAAGGGTACTGGAGGGTTATAGTGACTCAAACTGGATATCTGATGCTGATAAGATTAAGGCCATAAGTGGTTATATTTTTACACTTGGTGGTGGCGCTATTTCCTAGAAGTCTTGCAAGCAGACCATCTTAACAAGGTCAACTATGAAAGCTGAACTCACAGCATTAGACACTCCCACTTTTGAAGCAGAGTGGCTTTGTGAGCTCTGATACGTCTCCAACGTATCTATAATTTTTGATTGTTCCATATTGTTATATTATCAATCTTGGATGTTTTATAATCATTTTCTAGTCATTTTATATCATTTTTCAGTACTAACCTATTGACATAGTGCCAAGTGCCAGTTGCTGTTTTTTCCATGTTTTTTACATCGTAGAAAATCAATATCAAATGGAGCCCAAATGCCACGAAACTTTATGGAGATTTTTTATGGACCAGAAGACACGTAATGGGCCCTGGTTACGCCTGGGGGTGCTCCGAGGGGAGCACAACCCACCAGGGCGCGCCAGGAGGCCCAGGCGTGCCCTGGTGGGTTGTGCCCACCTCGGGTGCCCCCCGGACCGCCTCTTTGCTCTATAAATACCCCAATATTCCCCAAAACCCTAGGGGAGTTGACGAAATATTCATCCAGCTGCCGCAGAGTACAGAACCACCAGATCGAATCTAGACACCATCTCGGATGGGGTTCACCACCTCCATTGGTGCTTCTTCGATGATGTGTGAGTATTTCTTTGTAGACCTTCGGGTCTGTAGTTAGTAGATAGATGTCTTCCTCTCTCTCTCTCTCTATCTCTCTCTCTATGAATTCTCAATACAATGGTCTCTTGGAGATCCATATGATGTAACTCTTTTGCGGTGTGTTTGTTGGGATCGATGAACTTTGAGTTTATGATCACATCTATCTTTTTATATCCATGAAAGTATTTGAGTTTCTTTGATCTCTTTTATGCATGATCTTTTATAGCCTCGTATTTCTTCTCCGATATTTGGGTTTTCTTCGGCCAACTTGATCTATTTATCTTTCAATGGGAAGAGGTGCTTTGTAGTGGGTTCGATCTTACGGTGCTTGATCCCAGTGACAGAAAGGGAACCGACACGTATGTATCATTGCTACTAAGGATAAAGCGATGGGGTCTATCTCTACATAGATAGATCTTGTCTACATCATGTCATCATTCTTATTGCATTACTCCATTTCTCCATGAACTTAATACACTAGATGCATGCTGGATAGCGGTCGATGTGTGGAGTAATAGTAGTAGATGCAGGCAGGAGTCGGTCTACTAATCTTGACGTGATGCCTATGTAATGATCATTGCCTGGATATTGTCATGTGTATTTGAAGTTCTATCAATTGCCCAACAGTAATTTGTTTACCCACCATTTGCTATTTTTCTCGAGAGAAGCCACTAGTGACACCTACGGCCCCTGGGTCTCTTTCTCATATTATTTGCCTATGCGATCTATTTTATTTGCCTTTTATTGTCAGATCTATAAAACTAAAAACACAAAAATACCATGCTGCATTTTATTTTATTTTGCGTTCGATCTATCAATATTTACAACTTTCTCTCGTCAACGCACCAATTTCTAGCACCATTACCCGAAAGGGATTGATAACCCCTTTAACACGTTGGGTTGCGAGTATTTGTTATTTTTGTGCACGGGCTGGTTACGTTCTGTTGGTTGGTTCTCCTACTGGTTCGATAACCTTAGTTTCATATCTGAGGGAAAAACCTACCGCCGATGTGCTGCATCATCCCTTCCTCTTTGGGGAAATACCGACGTAGCTTCAAGCGGCATCACAAGGAATTTATGGCCCCGTTGCCGGGGAGGATCTTCAACATATTCCAGGTTCCTAATCACAAATCTCATCTCCTCACAACTTACATTATTTTCCATTTACCTCTCGTTTTCCTCTCCCCAATTCACAAAAATTTGCCGTTTTATTCACCCCTCTTTTCCGTTCGCTGTTTTCTTGCTTTCTAGTCTTAATGGCTAGCATGCCTACTCCTCCTTTGTCACCATATTTTTAAGTGCATTACTTCAAGCAAATACAAGGAGAAAATTTGAAAGATGCTTGGTATAGGCTTATGGAATCTTATTGTATTTCCAATTTAAAGGGGGACGCTAAGGTCTTGCTTCGTAATTTTTACATAGGATTGGCTTTGCAACATAGACAATTCCTAGATTTTGCTGCTAAAGGGAATTTTATTGAGCTCGATGCCAATGCTGCCTATGAAATTTTAGTTGCAGTTTTGGGGATTCCACCTCAAAAGAAAGGGTTTACTTTCACCCTAGAGGGAGTTCAAATGCTGGAAAAACTTGGTGATTTGCATAAACACATGGTTGAATTACAAAAATATAACGAACCCCTCAAAAATCTCAGTGGTAGTATCAATCGCATGAATACCTTGATTACTCTTTGCAACAAGCGATTGGATATTTTGGATCTAAAGAAGGTTTCTTTTTCAGAGATTTTAGGGGAGCGTAAAGAGCCTCCCGGGTTTGATAAAACCCTTACAAAAGTTGCCAAAACTTCAGAAGACAAAACTTAGATCCTTGCTTTATGCCTAGCTAAGGGCGTAAAACTATAGCACTTGTTGGGAGTCAACCCAATGAATAAAATTTATTTTTTCTTTTTGCTTTCTGTTCTTGAGTGTTTACACAATTATGCTACTATTATGATTGTGTTTTTTATGTTTTAATTAGTGTTTGTGCCAAGTAAAGCCTTTAGGATCTTCTTGGGTTATAGTTGTTTGATCTTGTTGAAAAAAGAAACTTTTACGCTCGCGAAAATAATTCTCATTTTTAACCAGAAAGCGATAAAATACCCATTCCTTTTGCAGTAGATCAATATACAAATCTCTCATGTCGTCCTAATTTTTCAGAATTTTTGAGGTTATAGAAGTATTCGAAATACTTAGATTGCTACAGAGTGTTCTGTTTTTGACAGATTCTGTTTTCTTTGCGTTATGTGCTTATTTTGATGGCTCTATGGTTTTCTTTGATGAGTTTTTGTCATAGAAAAGTTGTAATACAGTAGATATAATGCAAGAACAAAATATGAATTGGTTTGATACAGTACTTATAGTAGTGATTTATTTTCTTATACTAACGGATCTCAAGAAGGTTTTGTTGAGTTTTGTGTGATTGAAGTTTTCAAGTTTTGGGTTATCTTACGATGGATGGAGGAATAAGGAGTAAGAAGAGCCTAAGCTTGGTGATGTCCCGGCATCCCCCGCTATTATCCAAAAGAGAGCAAGCAACTAAGCTTGGGGATGCCCCCGAGTGGCATCGACTCTTTCTTCTAACGACCATCGGTATTTTACTCGAAGCTACATTTTTATTTGTCACATACTATGTGTTTTGCTTGGAGCGTCTTGTATGATATGAGTCTTTGCTTGTTTTATTTTGTGTTTTAAGTCTTGATTCCTTGATGGACACACCTATCTGAGATAGCCAAAATTATTTCATGACTTGTTAGAATTGCTCTCTATGCTTCACTTCAATTTTTATGAGCTAATGGACTTGCTCTAGTGCTTCACTTATATCTTTTTGAGCACGGTGTGCTTTAGTATTTTTGGAAGAAATGCTCTATTGCTTCACTTAGATTTATTTGAGAGTTAGTAAAATTTTCAAGAAATTCTCTCTTGCTTCACTTAAATTAATTTGAGAGAAAGAAAGAAATATTATGCTCATGATATTCACTTATATTTGTTTGAGCTTGTCAAAAACAACAAATAAAAATTAGTCCCAAAGTGATAGATATCCAAGAAGGATATAATAAAAACTTTCATGAAGATCATTGGACAAAATAAACTTGATTCTTAGTAATAGTTTTGAGATATGATGATGTGATATGTGAGTTATGTTGATGAGTAATTATGATTTAGTAAGAATATTGGTGTTAAGGTTTGTGATTCCCTATGCAAGCACGAAAGTCAATAATTATGCAATGAAATTAGATCCTGCTTGTGGTGCATTATTCGGTGTTAGTTATGCTTAATGCTCGCTTATGAGATTATTCGTTTCTTGGTTGGTTGCTTCTCAATCTTTTGCTAGCCTTCATATTGCACTAAGTACGATCTCTACTTGTACATCCAAAAACCTTTAAATCAGTTTTTCCACATGAGTCCACTATATCTACCTATATGCGGTATTCTTTTATCATTCTAAGCAAATTTGTATGTGCCATCTCTAATTTTCAAAATAAACTTATCTTTTGTGTGTTCGTTTCGCTCGCGGAGCGGTGAGGGGTGGCTAATATTTTCCATGCTAGATGTGTTATTCTCATGATGAGTGTTTATTCACTTGTCATTACACGAGAGTAAGGCAAAGGTATTAGGGATGCCCATTCCTGAAATAAAAAATGAATTTACTTTATGTTGTCAAATAATAAATTCCTTGGAAAGTGTTTCTATGGAAGGCACCCGTGGATACAGTTAGCCTTGGAAAGTGAAAGTATGGTTGAAAAAGGAATAAACTTTATTTTCTGTTTGGGAACCGCCTATGATATATCTAAGAATGGAAAGTATTGGGAACTCTAAGTCATTTTCGTTGGTGGGAAGGATACACCTCCCAAAATGTTTTTATCTCTAAGTTTTTCGCTTTGAGCTCTGACACCTTTACAAATCTCTACTTCCCTCTGCGAAGGGCCTTTCTTTTACTTTAAGCAATTTATATTTTGAATTTGAGTCTCTATCTTCTCTTATAAAAGCACCAACTAGGAGGCAATATGATCGTACTTGAGTATTGGGTGTAGTTAATATGCGAGTGTGTTTCATGAATGGATCAATGGTTGAGCATGATGGGCTAGGGATAACTTATTTTATCGTTGATATTTTGAAAGACATGGTTGCTTGTTGATATATTTGAGTATTTAAATTATCATGTTAAAACTAGACTATTGTTTTGAACAATATAAAAGTTAAAATGTCCATGCTATAAAGAAAAGAATATGATATGACATGATTGCCAGCATTCCACATCAAAAATTCTGTTTTTTATCACTTACTACTCCAGGACGAGTAGGAGTTAAGCTTGGGGATGCTGATACGTCTCCAACGTATCTATAATTTTTTGACTGATCCACGCTGTTATATTATCAATCTTGGATGTTTAATAATAATTTTATAGTCATTTTTTGGTGCTAACCTATTGACATAATGCCAAGTGCCAATTGTTGTTTTTTCATGTTTTTTTACATCGTAGAAAATCAATATCAAACGGAGCTCAAATGGCACGAAACTTTACAGAGATTTTTTATGGACCAGAAGACACGTAATGGGCCTTGGCTGCGCCTGGGGGGTGCTCCGAGGGGGAGCACAACCCACCAGGGCACGCCAGGAGGCCCAGGCGCGCCCTGGTGGGTTGTGCCCACCTCGGGTGCCCCCCGGACCGCCTCTTTGCTCTATAAATAGCACAATATTCCCAAAACCCTAGGGGAGTCGACGAAATATTCATCCAGCCGTTGTAGAGTCCAGAACCACCAGATCCAATCTAGACACCATCTCGGATGGGTTTCACCACCTCCATTGGTGTCTCTCCGATGAGGCGTGAGTAGTTCTTTGTAGACCTTCGGGTCCGTAGTTAGTAGCTAGATGGTTTCCTCTCTCTCTCTCTCTCTCTCTCTCTCTCTCTCTCTCTCTCTCTCTCTCTTTGAATTCTCAATACAATGGTCTCTTGGAGATCCATATGATGTAACTCTTTTGAGGTGTGTTTGTTGGGATCGACAAACTTTGAGTTTATGATCAGATCTATATTTTTATATCCATAGAAGTATTTGAGTTTCTTTGATCTGTTTTATCCATGATAGCCTTGTATTTCTTCTCGGATATTTGGGTTTTGTTTGGCCAACTTGATCTATTTATCTTGCAATGGGAAGAGGTGCTTTGTAGTGGGTTCGATCTTATGGTGCTTGTTCCCACTGACAGAAAGGGAACCAACACGTATGTATCGTTGCTACTAAGGATAAAACGATGGGATCTATCTCTACATACATAGATCTTGTCTACATCATGTCATCATTCTTATTGCATTAATCTGTTTCTCCATGAACTTAATACACTATATGCATGCCGGATAGCGGTTGATGTGTGGAGTAATAGTAGTAGATGCAGGCAGGAGTCGGTCTACTAATCTTGGACGTGATGCCTATGTAATGATCATTGCCTGGATATCGTCATGAGTATTTGAAGTTCTATCAATTGCCCAACAGTAATTTGTTTACCCATTGTTTGCTATTTTTCTCGAGAGAAGCCACTAGTGAAACCTACGGCCTTGGGTCTCTCTCTCATATTATTTTCCTTTGCGATCAATTTTATTTGCCTTTTATTTTTAGATCTGTTAAACTAAAAACACAAAAATACCTTGCTGTAATTTATTTTATTTTGCGTTCGATCTATCAATATTTACAACTTTCTCCCGTCAACGCACCTATTTCTGGCAGCGTTACCCGAAAGGGATTGACAACCCCTTTAACATGTCGGGTTGCGAGTATTTGTTATTTGTTTGCAGGAGTTGTTTACATTGTGTTGCTTGGTTCTCCTACTGGTTCGATAACCTTGGTTTCATATCTGAGGGAAATATCTATTGTCGTTGTGCTGCATCATCGCTTCCTCTTTGGGAAAATACCGACGTAGCTTCAAGCGACATCAAGCTCTTGATGGATTTACCTATGGTTGAAAACCAATACCCCCTATCCCGATGAACTGTGATAATCAAATTGTGATCGTCAAGATAAACAGTTCTAAGGACAATATGAAGTCATCAAGGCATGTGAAGAGGAGACTAAAATCTGTCAGAAAATTGAGGAACTCCAGAGTTATTATGTTGGATTATATCCAAATGTCGAAAAACTTGGCAGATGCCTTCGCAAAGGGTCTATCACATAATGTGATAGATAATGCATCGATGGAGATGGGTTTGAGACCAACCGCATGAGTTGTCCACAGTGGTAACCCACTCTATGTGATCAGAGATCCCGTGAAGTAGAAGTGGGAGACAAGTTGTTGGTCAGCTGGGAGGAGAGTATCCCTATTTTAATTATCCCACTCCGTGAAGATGCAATACTCTCCTAATCTGCATGGCAGGCTGATATTTATCTTAATGTGTTCCAAGTGGCTTATTTGAGTAAGAAGAGATGTTGTCATGCAGAGCATCTCCCGAGGAACACACCTATATGAATTTGACTGTTAACGTCGCAGTCTGTGAGAATTGGGTGTTCTCTAATAAATTCATGAATGGCCCTCTAGTATGACGTATATGCTCCACCCGCGGGGAAGCCTTATGGCTGCCCAGTATCAGTCAAGAATTTGTGTGAAACTAGTCTCGCAGAAAACTTGTAGTTCAAGTCATAGTTCACTATTCAAGTTGTGATCTAGTGTAGTATAAATCTCTGAGTGGAAGTTCAACTTTATAGTCTCCACTGAGCAATGGTATATAAACAATGTTTTGGAACAAATGATGAAATGTGCCAATGAGACTTTGTGGAATTTTGCTAGTAGGCCTTTGGCCCAAAGCCCAACTAAAATTCTAAAATTCTCTTGGCCCATTCATGCACAGTTGTGAGTGGAGTGAGTGAGACTAAAGTTTAGTCCCACCATGAAAGTTGAGTGAGAGTTGCACCTCGTTATAAGGTGAGCTCTTCTACCACTTGTATGAGCATGAGAAGAGGAGACTACACGCGTGCTCCTCCTCATTGCTCTCCACATCACGACGCGCTGCGGGTTGCGGGCTTGAGCCGAGCCGAGGACAGAGCTGTGCATGTTGTCTATATTTTTGCTGCTCAGGGAAATTAATGAGTCATTAATTAATAACTAATGGACGCGTTAATTACTGAACCGTTTTTGATTCTTTTGGATCGCGACTCACATGGGGTTTACTCCCACGACCTACCCGGCCCGCACTATATAGTCAGGCAGACGTCTACCCTAGCCGCCGCCGTATCGTATAGTTTCGCACCACCGTTCCAGAACATTGCGCTTCCACGCAAGTCTTCTCCATGCCTCCTTCCGGCGTGCACCGCAAGAAGGGACAACAGGCCTCTGGAACCCCTCCTCTCACGATCCTTTACGGGAGAGGGGCAATCGGATTTTTGGGGAGCGCACTCACGCGACTGCTGGCAGCGACGTCTTCGCCAACGACGACTTCTTCCCCGACCTCGGCATCCTTATCCTCAACGACATGGCCGACAACCTCAACACCGGCGGTGCTGCTCATGCTGCACCGTATGTGATGCTATCCTTCTTGTTCGAGATCGTGGTAGAATTCATGTTTCTAGTATGTGCCCTAGATGTGATATGTTCATCTACTATGCTAGTTCGCATGATTAGTTTAATCTCTGCTAGTGCTGCCATGATTTATTTTATGTTTATTCGGATTAAATCTCGTAGTAATTTGCTCATATTCCCAACACTGCATGGTTCTTTTCTATGTTGATGACCTTTGGTCGAGTAGGATATTGACCTCCTTCACTGTGACTCTCAAATAATACTCCTGTTTTTGTATATGTGTTAAGACGAGAGTTGTTCAACAGAAATCCTATTTTTTATCTCAGACAATTGTTCCAAAATCACATTTTTTTTCATTTTCAGTAACAATACCATGTGATGATTTATATTCTTCTAGTTTGTGTCGAGCGTTGGGTAGACCAATGAGTACAACTCCTCCTACTCCGTCTTTCCGGGCGTTATGATCACACGTATTTGCATCTAAACACATAATACTTGCATCGTTTTAAATTATTTGAAGTTTTAGGTTTGCCTTGAGTCAAACTTTTTTATGTTTCATAGATCCATGAATATTCATGATAAAGTCTGCACTATATCAATTATATATGGTATAAAAACATATTTTGTAATGATTTCTTTTTTGCGGAGAAATATTTTATAATGATACTAGCACGCAACGACGCGGCAAGGGTGAAAATACCACATTCATGGCTGGTTGAAAGGTTACAGGTGCAGCCGTGAGACCAAATGGTATATTGCCTTGAATTCGAAGTGTCTGTGGTGAGTGCAGGATGCTGTCTTTGGACTTTGGTACATCTCCTGCAGCAATTTGTATCTCATGGTACCCCGGGCGCAAATCTAACTTGGTATAGAATGTTGGGCCGTCCAATTCGTCCAGCAGTTCGTCAATAATCGACATGGGAAATTTGTCTTTCACTGTCACTGCCTTCAGCTGCCTATAGTCGACGCAAATCGCCAGGTGTTATCTTTCTTGCGCACCAACAACACAGGCGAAGTGCGAACCAACCTGTGATTGGATGGTTAAGAGGATAGTGATATCCCTAGCCCATCACGGTTATCCTAGACTTGACATGGGTGCTCGCATTTCCTGTATTTATTTCAGGCCTTCCGACAATGTGCATTCAGTGAAAAAAAATGTTCCATCTACTATGAAGGCGTCTGTGGCGACTTCGTCAATCCCAAGATGGTGTGACGGCTCAGTCTCTCAGACGTGCTCACAGAGGTAGGGTGTGCGTGCGTGCGTTCATTGTGGTGAGTGTATGTGCGTATGTATGAGAGTCTATGTAGGTAATATGTTAAAAAACGGCACAGGGAAAGCAAACGGGTTGTGACTGCATTGAATGATCCCTTGTTCTAGCATTGCTCATACTTGTTTTTTGATTTCATCTTTCTGCTGTGAAGTGTAGCGATAAGGCTTCACCAGCATTGCACGCACACCTGGCAATAAGTTGATATGATGGTCGTCATCTCGCCGTGGTGGAAGGTCTTGTGTTGTTCGAAAGCATCTATATTTTTGTCGAGAACATGCTGAATTTGAACCAGCAACGTACAATGGCTAGGAACCGGGGGAGGAAGTGGGAGGAGAAGAAGAAGAAGCGAGAAGGTGCGACAACCAAGATGACAGAGAGGTTCGAAGACATCATGCCGAAGGAAGAGACACATGCATCAAATGCATTGACGTGAAAGAGGAAAAGAAGACCGAGAGGTTTGACAAGTTCATCATTGTGCAAGAGAAGTTGGTCAAGCTCCAAGAGAAGAAGGTTGAGCTCACGACCGCTTTGGAGGACAACAAGATTTTTGACCATGAAGATGTTGGACTTGGATCCCGATGCGGTGAAGATCGTGCAAGCCTACTATGCTATAATGTTCAAGCGCTTGGCGGCCGATTTGGAGGAGTCTACCGTACAGCAAAGGATTTGGCACGGACAGCTGGTTTGGGAGACAAAAAAAATGAGATTTTCTGCACGGACAGCCAAACTTGCAAGTTTAACATTTGACACATCCAAAGTGGTTTGATTATAATTGCATATATTTGCACTTCATATTAAATTGCTACATTGATCTATGTATGCGTGTCAAACTAAGGAGGCCGGACCTTGGACAGACATTTGATGCACAAGATTGGATGGCTAGCTCTATTAGTGTTGTCTGCGAGCACATCTGAATGTGTTGGCAAATATTTAAGATGTCTGTTTTGAGGTACAGATGTCGAAGATACATGAATGGTTGTAGATCCTGTTATCGAGAGACCAATTGTGCCGTACCGCTTCCCTAAAGAAAATGTACCGTACCACTAGCTACCCATCGCATGCTCCGAGATATATGCGTGCCACGCTTCCTGTGCATCGGGTTGGCGTGAGGTGTGTGGTTTGTTGGTTGGGAGTGTGATGAGAGGCTTCCGGGGGCCCGAAAAGGCTCCGCGACGTGATGTCACAATATTGGTGGGGTGATGGCAAACACACCGGAAAAAGATGCACTGTATATCATGGTGAAAATGTACATTCCAAAAATGAGTAGTGGTATTGCGTTCAGAGATATACTCCCTTCGTTTCTTTTTACTCTGCATATAAGGTTTGATCAAAGTCAAGCTTTGTAAAGTTTGACTAACTTTATATTAAAAAATATAAACATTGACAATATGAAATCAATATTATCAGATGCATCACAAAATATATTTTCATACTGTGTAGTTTTAATATTGTAGATGTTCATATTTTTTCATTTAAATTTGGTCAAACTTTATATAGTTTGACTTTGACCAAATCTTATATGTGGAGTAAAAAGAAACAGGGGGAGTACATTGCCTCAACCTTGCTCTGCTTGCTGAACGGGCGTGGTGATTAATCCAGAACATAGATTCTTTTTGTGCTATGGTGCTACGAGAAAGATAGTACCCTTCTGGAGACCCTTCGAATGCAGAGGCGAAAAAGGTAGCTCCTATACAAGGCAGAGCATATGTGAAGGGATCAAAACTGTCAAAAAAGGTCATATATTGGCGTGTCAATGATAGTAACAGTATAGACATGTGAAAGGATGAGTGGATCCCTCATGGTCCTTCGAGAAGAACTATAATTGATCCTACAAAAAGAATTATAACAAGAAGGGGCCATGATATCATCGAAGGTGTAGCATGTGTTAAACGCCGTTGTGCACCAACGTTCAAATGTTCTGATGCTTTGATTTCCCTGCCAAAAAGCGTAAATGTAATTTCCACAGTATACACATTTCATTTTGGCAAACAATGAATTCATACTTTTTTGGGAACACTATAAATGCATACATTATAATTATCTATATATAGGTGTGCATATATAGAGTATTATGCATATCCTGGTGACCACATAAAGGCCTTCCTTGAATACTTGCAATTTTATTCAAACAAATAATTATTTGTTACTCCTTGTGTGGAAAACTACTAATTTAGTACTCTACCTACAAGTACGGATATGCAGTCGATAAAAATACTCCCTCCATTTTTATATACAAGGCCACTATGGAATATACATTTTGCATCTATACAAGGCCACAAAAAGTAATCAAGGCAAAGTTAATGATATTTTCTCGTACTAACAACATGTTTAATACTTGCATGCATGCACTCATAATGACAGTGAGCTACTTCCTTCACTCAGTTTCTTTGCATGCATGCGGAGTATTAATGATTCCATTAAACTAGAAAAAAAATTGACTTGTAAAGTAGGCATTAAATTTTACATTGATACTTGTAATATGAGTTTGTGGCCTTTATACAAAAATGGAGGGAGTATATGATTGCCACCCTTAATTACATTACACCTTTCTTTTTGAGAAGTACTCCCTCTGTAAAAAATATAAGAGCGTTTAGTCTTATATTTCTTTACAGAGGGAGTATTCCATCTAAAGCCTCGAACTAAATTGTTTCCAAAAATAGCATGCCTGTTCTTTGCATTATAAACAACCATGCGAATTCAGTTAGCTCGTCCGGCAACCACTAGCTGAATAATACACATCCCAGCAGTCTGTAACCTTCGCTAGGTCTCTCAGCACTCCCCAAACAAGCTCGCGAAGTCAGGATGAGGTCGTTCTACACGATGCTACTAGCCCTCGCCATTGTGGTGCTCTGTTTAGGTATGCATATCCACTCACCGACTCACGTTGGCATATCTATGTGCGTTATTAGTTTCAACTTTTCAAGTAACACAAACTGGAGTAATATATATGCCTCGCGCTAACTTCTCTGTGTGCGCTGTTCGATCCGTAGATGTGGTGACAGAGGTCGTGACGGCTAACGGCGGTGGTGCCACTGCGACGGTGACCCCCATGGACTGCAAGGTGCTCCCGACCATCCCCGGCATATGCAATCCTGACAAGTGCATGCAGTACTGCCAGGACCGCATCAGCGGCACCTCGGTGGGCGAGTGCGTTTCCGACGGATGCCAGTGCACGTACTACGGTATCCCACCTAGTGGTCATCGGGACTGAACGGAGAGCAGGCAAACGCTGCTGCATGCTTCTTTTTCCTGAAGAATAATGATAACTAGTCGTCAACCCGTGCATGTGCACGGTCTAGTGATTTTGAAAACATGAATTTTGAAATAATCGAAGATCTTTCTCTGTTAATATAGCAGGAGTTCAAAATATATTAGAACTTGGAATGCAACTTTTGAATATCTCCCAACTAATAATTATGCACCATGGAAATATGATTAACACTATGAGACAATTAAATTGGAGAGTGGAAATAAGCTATGGAGTTTTCAAGAAACATTTAGAATGAAATAACGTGAATGAAATGTCTCTAAGCATAGCCCCATCAAAATCTTTTTGAATCAAAATGTGGTTCCTTAAGTTTTCATTTAGGGTTAGCATGCATGATTGATCAATCTCACCCACTGCATGCTCTGGACATCACAAATAGCTTGCTACACGTGCAAGAAATATCCTTGAAATATTAATGCACTTAAAAGCCTTATTAGCACATAAGTAGAAAATTACAGAAATTCACAACAGAAAAACTAATGCGAGAATCATATGCTGCCATAACCTGATTTCTTTTCTTGCATGCGAAGTTCTGATATGAGGAGATCGTATCAATGTGGTAGATTTGGCATTATTGCAATACATATACAAACTTTGAAAAAAAAGTACCTTATGAGATACTGATGTGCAACAACAATGAAGATCGTGCTCTCGAGAAATCTATCTATCTTGAACATCGGATGCTTGTAATTATCAATGTCTTCAAATCCAGAGTAGCGGTTTATAATTAAGCTTCCGTAATATTATTTTTCAGGTAAGTTATGATCAACAATTATCTTGCAAATTGTTAACTAAGCACTCTTTAATACCAGGGGATAATATAGAAGCATATAAAGAAGGCAGTATAGCTGGACACCCATATTCAGAATGCTATGAATCATCCATCATGCATAACAAAGGTCAAATTTTAGGAGTGCACTGTTTGGTTGAAACATCTATATAAAGCATTTTTTGTAGTTTGAACCAAAACAACACAACAGAAAGCAAAATAAACATTACATACCTGCTACTTTGTCTACTCTTCGATTGATGAGGTGACCTATTTTTCAATCTGTAAGCTTGTGCTAATGAAGTTCAAGTTATCCATGACACATTTAGAGGAACCAATAGAATAGAATAAATGGAGTACGTGAACCTATAGGCAAAATGTATAGCCAAAACACAAAATACAATGATTCTTATATTAGATGGAAAAAAGATTACTTGTAGCTTATAAAAGGAGCTTGTAGTGAATACACTAATATTTTCTATAAAAGTTCTGTCTATTTAAGTGTATATAGAAACTTCTCAGAAGAAATATCCAGGCTCTTGAAAAGAAACGTTTTTTTTTGGGCATTCATTGGGACGACACTTTCCAAAACAAAAGAACAGGCGTAAATATTTAATACTCCCTCTGTAAAGAAATATAAGAGCATTTAGATCACTATTTTAGTAATCTAAACACACTTATATTTGTTTACCGAGGGAGTAGTGAGCAATAGTAGGTCAAACGTGTTACCTTCTCTGATACTTTAACCAATATGATGCGGCCTAGAACAGACAATAGCAACTTCTGAAGGTCTATGAGATCATATAACCACCTATATATGCTTAGTTAATCTAGTTTGCAACTAACATATGATTACCTCAAAATAACCCTGACCCGAGACCATACGGATGGTTTCTCACACACCTTTGGACCTACAAGTTTTTAGCCCGGCGTAGAAACTGTAAACAATCTACAACGTAAGAAGGCTGAAACTTGATCTGAACAACATCAAGGTAAGCACTGTGAATCGGGAACTAAACTTCAAAACCTTTCACTACAATGGTTTCTTTACATGAGAAACCATGCACCAACCGCTGATTTGGTCTCTAGGGACGAAAGCAACAGTAACAGTTAGCACTTGCTGCATAATATGGGGAGAAATAGGACGACATGAAGATGACAAAACTTGACATTTTCTGTTTTCCATACAGAGCTACTTTTTAACACTATCGAGGAGGTGAACAGATTGCCGTTCAGCTTTACCATGAGGTTAAATTGAGCATCTTTTTCGATCTCCCGTATTGCTTAAAATAGATGCTGCTAAGGTGCCATGTTTTTGACCTTGTGTATGCATATACATTCCATGTCTGCAAATAAGAATATATAAAACAAAAGTGCAGACAACACTATAAAGAAAAAAAATCACCAGAACAGAGTATGGTTTGTGCACGTGTCCTATTGGATAATTGGGTAGGCATAAAACTGAAAGTACAGATCCAACTACAATGTTGTAGTTTTTCCTATAAGATTTAAGAAGCAGAGAGATGTAGACTGAAGAAACGCTACAAAACGACTAATTCAGTTTCCAACAAAATAAGTAGAGGTTCTTGAGTTCACTCTGCACAAGCCAGAAGTACGGCCACGTCTTTCTTGAACTGAATCCCCTAACTGTATTGTATGGCACCCACAAAACTTAACCATCGTATTAATACGTATCTAGATAGGTCTGAAACAAAACACTTATCATCTAAATCCTCAAAACGAAACTTCTTTGAGACCATGTCTCACAACATCATAATAATCACTAAAAATACAAACCTATTGCATCCTTGCTAGCTCCTTAATTACCTCTACTGCAATCAGTCTACCATAGTCGTTTGGCTCTGCAGCTTTCCCAACAATGGCATCTATTCGATCTGATTCAGGTAGCATGGGTGGATGCATGAGATAATTGCTGCTACTCATCTGGCTTAGGCCCGTGGATTGCTGACTGCCACTACTATCTTGCTGCTACTCAACTCCAGGTACGTCGTTGTCAGCCAGACTTAGCATGACATGTCTAGTGAACTACTTGCGTGATCAACCCCCCTCTTCTGCTACTCCTCAAATTCTTCTGTAAAAGTTACAGAGGCACTTACCTTCCTCCAGGAGAGGATCCTCATGTAGATTTAATTGGTACAATCTCCCAGGAGGATCTGTTGTTGTTCATGATATTAGTAGGAGGAGGAAATCAAGAGAACGCCTAGAGGAATCCATTGTTGTTCTTCCCTTTAAGGGCCGCAGCGCCATAAGACTGCCGTACTTCCTCCAATCTGCGGCCTACGGCCTCAGCAACTATGGTGGTTGTTCAATCCAACTCAAACTCTTATTGATGCACCTCCTTCTCCACGGCATCGTCCATCGTGGGTTGCAATTTGACCTGGCATGGAAGCTGAGGAGATTGAAAGGATCTCCATCTCCGCTAGACCAATGAAGATGGATTGCAGCCAATCCTTCTCGGGGCAGAGTTTAGAACCAATGGAATTTTTTTGAGCATCAGTACAGACACAAGTGCTTATATACACGCGCATACACCCACCCCTATGAACGCACGCACGCACATCCTACCCCTATGAGCACCTCCGAGAGACTGAGCCGGCATATCATCTTGAGATTTACGAAGTCACCATAGGCGCCTCGTCGTTGACGGGAACGTCTCCTCCCACTGAAAGCGCATCGCCGGAAATCTTGAAATAAATTCAGGAATAATGCGAGCACCGGGATTTGAACCCTGGTGGGTTGGGGATACCACTGTCCACCTAACCAACTCAACCACAGGTTGATTCATTGTTGCGTGAAGGCTGGTTTTCATCTCTACAACCGAGGAAGCCTTGTGGGCCCTATGATTAAAGGCCGGTTTTCATCTCTACAATCGTGGCAGGATTGTGGGCCCTATGATTAATCTTGTTAGTCAAGGATTATATGAGTTAATCCACACCGTAAAAATTTGGTCCCATCGGATGAACGGTTAGTATTTTCTAATTAACGTGGTATCTTTTTGGGAGTCTGTAATTAGTATAGGTATAGATATAGATAGATAGATAGATAGATAGATAGATAGATAGATAGATATAGATATAGATATAGATATAGATAGATAGATAGATAGATAGATATGTTGATGACGTTTGGTCGAGTACGATATTGACCTCCTTAACTGTCACTCTCAAATAATGCTCGTCTTTTTATATATTTTATATCGCAAAAAGAAATACAAGCAATGCCAGGATTCATGTGCTAAAGAAAGAGCCAACGTGAATTGATGTTATTAAATACCTCTATCGCACTTTTCTCCTTCCTTCCTTCCTTTCTTTTTCTTTTTTCTTTTTTCTTTTTTCCATTTCATTTCTCGTTTTTTCAAACAGTTTTTTGTCGGGTTTTATTTTTAGTTTTTTCTGCACCTTTTTTGTTTTCCTTTTTCTATTGCAATGTGCAAACTTTGTCAATTTTGCTTTTTCTAAAAGTCAATAAACTTATTTCAATTTTGTGAATATTTTCTAAAAATTGGTTAAATTGTTTAAAATTGTGAACTTCTTTTCAATATTGATGAACTTTTTTTAAAAAATCGATGAGCCTTTGTAAAAATGTGTGAATTTTTTCAAAGTCGATGGACCTTTTCAAAATCGATAAACTTTTTCCAAATCCTTGGAAATTTTTCCAAAATCCGTGAATTTTTTTTCTATTCATGGTCTTTTTCAATTTGTTAACATTTTGCAAATCCACAAACTTTTTTTCAAATCCATAAACTTTTCCAAAAAGATGAACCACTTGTTGAAAGTCAACGGTTAATGGTCAACTTGTTGAACCACGAAGAACCAATCGGGGGTATGCTCCTCACGAGCGAGGGCCGATCGCTCGTGTAGTTCGGCCGGCCCCATGAAAGGTGGTGTGCGAGTGTTACGTCCACTCACTGGTGCAACAAGCGCTGACTAGGAGCTCCCGTTGTATAGGAAGTAGCGTCACACAAACCGGCGCACACACCTCTCCGTCCGCGGCTTGGCCCATTTATTTATTTTTCTTTTTTTAACCTTCAAAATATAGGTGCATGAAGTAGAATTCCAACTATTGAACTCTTGGATTACTTCCACCTGCTATAACTTCGAACTGTGAACTCTTTCTTAAATTTTTGAATCTTTTCAATTTGTAGATTGATTAAGGTCGAGCTTAATGTTCTCATTTTCCAAACTTTTTTCACAAATTTAGGAATGTTCGCATTTCAAAAATATTGATAATTGTTTTCAAAAGTATGTGGTTTGCCTGTCCATTAGGTGGACATTCCCTAGATTTGTAGATTGATCAAGGTGGAGCTTCTGACCTTAACGGCAATTTCTCCCTCGGACCGTATTTCTTGAAGGGCTGTGGTGGATCTATTCTGCCTAGGCGCCAGGATGCTTCGGGAAGATTTTTGTACCCACCTACTTGCCTATCTCGGCCTTGAGGAGGGCAGTCGGGCTTCTCGTCCCTCTCGCACTTAGATAGCACGCTGTCCTTGGCCTCCTCGTCTAGCTCTGGAAGTGTAACACCCGGATAATCATGCTATAGTAATCTCACGTTAATGGTGCCACGTCACCTCTGTCACTGTAGTTAATCTCAGGTTAATTTGAAACCGCTTCAAAATTCAAAAATTAAAATAAAGTCAACAATAAAAGTTTTTCAAAAGTTGAAACAAAAATGTTCGGAGTGTGCAGTTAAATACCAGGGTAATTATAATAAAGCAAACACATTTTATAAAATGCCTAGATGATTTAAAATGATTTAAAACAGAAAAGAAAATAAATAAAAAGAAAAGAAACAACAAAAAAACAAACGAGGCAGACCCCCCTCCACTGGGCCAATTGTGGCCCAGCTAGCCAGCCCAACTGGGCAAAGGCCCAGCCGACTGGCCCAGCCGGCCACCCCCCACTACCCCTTATCCACTCCCTCCCCCAAACCCTAACCACCCCATC
>NC_041392.1:93640289-93686791 GCF_002162155.2 Triticum dicoccoides | reverse complement strand
CGCTGCGCGCCCGACGTCGTCGCCGAACGCCGTCGCCCCCTCCCCACCTGGACCTCGTCGGCGCTCCCCCCCACCGGCCTTCCTCCTCGACGCCGACGACGTCTCCATCCTCCTCCTCAACACCCATTGCCCCGGACCCTACGCCCGCGGTGAGGGCCTCACCCTCCCCTCTTCCCCCATGCCCCGCACGCGCCCTGGCACCGTCCTTCGCCGTGCCAACGCGTGCTCGCTGCGCCTTCGACCGCGCCCAGCGACCCCCCCTCCCGTGCGGCACCCCGCACCCCGCTGCACACGCCTGCGTCCAGAGCCCGCTGCGCGCCACCCGCGGCGTTCCCTGCCCCTGCTGCCATGCTCCTGGTCGTCCTTCCCGTGTAGCCCCCCTGCCGGTGCCCTCCGCCGTCGGCCCACCTCCCTCTGTCGCTGCCGCTTATCGTCGTCCGCGTGAGCCCCGACACCGGCCACCCCTGCTGCTCGCGTCGCCCCCCCTGCAGCGAGACCGCGCGCCCGCACCGTGCTATCGCTGCTAGCCTCTCCTAGCCTCGCCCCCGCGTACTGCGATGCGCCGCGAGCCGCCGCTGCTCTGCTTCGCTGCGGCTACTCTGCCGCTTCTGTCGCTACTACCTCGATGCGTCCTCCTCCGCCCCGCTACCTCTACTGTCGGGCCTCGCCCCCCTGCGCCCGCTCCGCCCAGCCGGTCCGCGGCCACCCCTCTGCCGCCTCCCCTGGCCCTGGCCGCCGCCGTGCGTCGTGTGCGTTCCCAGCGCCCCTCGGGCATGCGCCCGTTCGGGCCATGCCCATTAGCCACGCGCCCAGCGCCCGTTAGGCTAGATGGGCCACTGCCATTCAGGCCCCATGCCCCAGAACGTTTTAAAAAATAATTAATTAATTAAATAATTAATTAATCTTAATTAATTAATTAACTTAAGTATTCTTAATTAATTAATTAAAGAGTTAATTAAACTAATTAACCTAAACCCTAAATAACTAAAACAGTCAATGATAGGGGGGTCCCACCCCTGTTGACCAGTCAAACGTTGATTGGTCAACTGGGTCCCTCTGGCCCACCTGTCAGCCACTGGGTACACTTTTGTGTACAATGTGTTGGGTGCGCCTAGCAATTTAGCAATTATTTTCAAATTAAAAATAATTTCAGAAATTAATAAAATCTTTAGAAAATCATATCTTTTAATCCGTAACTCGGATTAAAATATTTTCAACATGAAAGTTGCTCAGAACGACGAGACGAATCTGAATACGCAGCCCGTTCGCCCGCCACGCATCCCTAGCATAGAAAACACACAACTTTCCCCCTCCGGTTTGTCTGTCCGAAAATGCGAAACACCAAGGATAATTTCCCGGATGTTTCCCCCCTTCACCGGTACCACCTCGTACCGCGTTAGGGCACGCCTAGCAACACGCCTTGCTTTGTCATGCATCGTTACGCATCTGTTTGCATTGTATTCATTGTTTCTTCCCCCTCTTCTCTCGCTAGACACCGAGATCGACGCCGCTGCTACCCAGTACGACTACGGTGTTGATGACCCCTCTCTCTTGCCAGAGCAACCAGGCAAGCCCTCCCCTTGATCACCAGATATCGCCTACTCTACTCTCTATACTGCTTGCATTAGAGTAGTGTAGCATGTTACTGCTTTCCGTTAATCCTATCCTGATGCATAGCCTGTCCTTGCTACTACTGTTGATACCTTTACCTGCAATCCTAATGCTTAGTATAGGATGCTAGTTTATCATCAGTGGCCATACTTTCTTGTCCATCTGCCATGCTATACTATTGGGCCGTGATCACTCGGGAGGTGATAACGGGTAAATACATATATACATAATATATGATACTTGTGGTGACTAAAGACGGGTCGGCTCGTAGGAGTACCCGCGAGTGATTCACGGATTGGGTCCGAAATGACGTTTGTCCCGACAGCCCTCTAAGTGGATCTTTGTGGTGAAGCGACAAGGCAGGTTGAGAGCACCTTGGAGAGGGGTGGGCCTGGCCCTGGTCAGCGTTCGCGGTTATTTCAAGATAACACATTTAACGAGATCTTGGTATTTGATCTGAGTCTGGCCACTGGCCTATACGCACTAACCATCTACGCGGGGACAGTTATGGGCACTCGATGTCGTGGTATCAGCCGAAGCCTTCGTGGCGTTAGTGACTGAGCGGCGCGTGCCAGGTTGGACTGGAACGCCTACTCTTGTTTAAGGGAGGCTAGGTCTGCTCACCGACTGCGTACGCAACATGCAGGTGTGCAATGGGCGATGGGCCCAGACCCCTGCGCCATAGGATTTAGACCGGCATGCTGACCTCTCTGTTGTGCTTAGGTAGGGCTACGATGTGTTGATCTTCCGAGGCCGGGAATGACCCAGAAAAGTGTGTCCGGCCAAATGGGATCGAGCGTGTTGGGTTATGTGGTGCACCCCTGCAGGGAAGTTAATCTATTCGAATAGCTGTGATCTTCGGTAACAGGACGACTTGGAGTTGTACCTTGACCTTATGACAACTAGAAACGGATAATTAATAAAACGCACCCTTCCAAGTGCCAGCTACAACCGGTGGTCGCTCTCTCATAGGGCGACGAGGGGAGGATCATCGGTTAGGTTTATGCTATGCGATGCTACTTGGTGAACTTACCATCTACTCTCTTCTCCTGCTACAAGATGGAGGTTACCAGAAGCGTAGTCTTCGATAGGTCTAGCTATCCCCCTCTTATTCCGGCATCCTGCAGTTCAGTCCACATATGATACCCTTATTCCTTTTGATACCAATGCATACATATGTAGTGTAGCTCCTTGCTTGCGAGTACTTTGGATCAGTGCTCACGGTTGCTTTGCTCCCCCTTTCCCCCCTTTCTATACTCGATCATTGCGACCAGACGTTGGAGCCCAGGAGCCAGACACCACCGTCGACAACGACTACTGATACTCAGGAGGTGCCTACTACTACGTGCAGCCCGCTGACGGCGACCAGGAGTAGTTTAGGAGGATCCCAGGTAGGAGGCCTGCGCCTCTTTTGATCTGTATCATAGTTTGTGCTAGCCCTCTTAAGGTAAACTTGTTTAACTTATGTCTGTACTCAGATATTGTTGCTTCCGCTGACTCGTCTATGATCGAGCTCTTGTATTCGAGCCCTCGAGGCCCCTGGCTTGTAATATGATGCTTGTATGACTTATTTTTATTTGTAGAGTTGTGTTGTGATATCTTCCCGTGAGTCCCTAATCTTGATCGTACACATTTGCGTGTATGATTAGTGTACGATTGAATCGGGGGCGTCACAAGTTGGTATCAGAGCCGACTGCCTGTAGGAATCCCCCTTCCACACTCCTTGGCCGAAGTCGAGTCTAGACATTACAAAAACTTTTACTAACATGGTTGTGTGCCTTACGGGCCCACGTCACCATCTAGGTGGTATTAGGATCTTTTACTCCTCGATCCTTACTCTGGGACTCTGAACTCTCTTCTACTAGGGTTAAACGATTTTACTAACTTTAATATTAGGATCCCATGACCACGTTCACCCCAAAGTTGGATAAGCCCTAGCTATTCATTAGAGTAGTATATTGAACATTATCCACATTGTCATTTGACTCCTGTGAAAACATCTTTGTTTTCAGATGGAACCCATGAGGCAGGTCGTGCGCCACACGACGGCCATTGGTGCCTCAGGATCACCTGCTGTGTTGATTGAGATGATTACCTATCTGGGTTATCGCTGGCACCCTGAGTACACCGTCTATGAGGAGTATCAGGACTTCAACCAGGAGCAGTACCGTGCCATCGTCCACCACTACTCTCGGGAGTATGACTCCGCTACCGTGCTGCACACTGCTCATGGTGTTGGAGTGACTATTGATATGGCGGTCCACGATGTTGCTTATGCTGCTCTGACACTTCTTTGTGGAGAGTATCAGGAGTTGGAGGCCTCCCCCTTCAGGCACATTGCTATCGCATCCGATGTTGGTGCGGAGGGATACTACACTGCTGCCTACTCCACTGTCACCCGAGAGCCCTTCTACCATAAGAACCTGGTTCTGCATGCTGATGGGCTAGATAGAGCTAACCGAGCTCTTCACCACGAGTTGTACACCACTCGTCAGCACCTTTACCGTGCTCTGACGATGTTGCACCCCTTTGTCGGATCCAGAGAGCTGCCGCGTTCTGCGATCTACCCAGCCAGGATCGTGATGCCCCAGGGCATCGACTGGCCAGATGTGGGAGGCTACTCTCCCGCACTTGGTCCTCTTCTGCCACTTGAGCGTCGGGTTCTACACCAGAGTACCCACGGACCCCAGGTTGCCGATGTAGAGTTCCCGATGCCACACTACCAGCTTTCAGGCTACAGCTACCTCCGCAGTACCGCGTGGGACTAATGTAGACTTGCTTGTTAGTGTTAGATGCATTCGCTGCGAGCCTGTGTGCCGCCTATGATGTCTTAGTCTATGTACTGAACTCTGTGTACCGAACTCTATGCATGATCTCTTTTGTAAGATATGCCGACTACTATGTAGTATCTATCGTGCTGCTTTCGTTATGCATGTTTCATCATGAATGATTCTTGTCCTCGCAATTTCTCAATGCTGAACTACTCCTGTTATATATTAGCAGGATGGTTAGACCACGTGGTCGTGGTCGTGGTGGCAACGCCCCACCACCACCTGAGTACATGGCTGGGATGATGCAACAGTTTGAGCTGAATCGTCAGTTCATGGAGAATATTATGGCTCAGTTTCCTCGCCCCAATATGAACTAGCAGCCAACCCAAGTGACTCTGCAGGATTTCATGCGCCTCAACCCGACCGTGTACCGCAGCTCAACTCAGCCTCTGGATGCTGATGACTGGCTCCGTGACATCACCTATGAGATGGAGTCTGCTGATGTAGCCCCTGCCAGCTACGTCACCTTTGCTTCTTTCTTCCTGAAACGACCCGCAGCTCAATGGTGGGACAACCACAGGCGTACTCTGCCAGCTGAAACAATCATCACCTGGCCAAACTTCCAAGCTGCCTTTCATGCTCTCTTCATTCCTTAGGGAGTCATGGACCAGAAGAAGCGTGAGTTCCGCAACCTCACCCAAGGCAACAAAACTGTGGAAAATTATCAGCGGGAGTTTCTGGACTTGTCCCGCTATGCTGAAGAGGACATTGCAACTGATGCACGCAGACATGAGAAGTTCTGTGATGGCCTTCAAGCTGACATCAAGCTCGCACTTCTAGTGCATGACCTTGCTGATTTCGCCACCCTGGTGAACAAGGCCATCAATGTTGAAACTGGTCTGCAGGAATACCAGAGCTCTCACAGGCGCAATCGTAACACAGGCTCATCTTCAGGCCCGTCCTCGCAGAAGCGTAAGATATGGATTCCCAACAGCATGTACCAGCCAACTGCACCTGCCCCAAGGCAGTCCTATGCTGCACCTCGTCTGCCTGCTCCACCACCTAGGCAGCCAAGACTTCCAGCTCCACCACCACAAGCTCTTGTTCCCACCCCAAATAATGGTATGTGCTTCAGGTGTGGTCAACCAGGACACCGTGCTAGGGAATGCAACCAGAACCAGAATCAACTAGCCCTCCCTGTAGCTGGCCGTGGAAACAACCAGCCTCGCAACAACAATGCCAGGTCTTATGGCCGTGTTGATGCCAACCACGTTGATCTTAATGAAGCTTAAGATCAGCCTGCTACTGTGATGGGTACACTCCTCGTAAATTCAGTACCTGCATCTGTTTTATTCAATTCAGGAGCATTGCATTCATTCATGTCAGAAGATTTTGCATACAAGCATGACGTTAAATGTGAGGAGATGAACACTTCGGTATTGGTAAAAACCCCTGCGGGACAATGTCAAACCTCACTGGTTGGCATCGACGTCCCCGTGGAAATCGAAGGGCTAGAATTCTATGCCTCTCCCATTATCCTGAAGTCGTCTAACATCGACCTCATTCTGGGAATGGATTGATTGAAAGTGCATACTGCTTCTATAGTTTGCGCCACTAAGGTCGTCCATCTGCTACACCCTTCTGATGAAATAATTGCTTACCAAGCTCATCTAGTTCAGAACGCCGAGGCACGACTTTATGCCTTGAATGCGTTGAACGCTACACCACTCGAGGGCATTGAGAACATTCCCGTCGTTTATGAATTCCAAGACGTCTTCCCAGAAGAACTTCCAGAGATTCCCCCTACTAGAGCTGTCGAATTCATCATCGACTTGAAACCCGACACCACCCCTATAGCCAAACGACCCTACAATATGCCACCACATGAACTCATTGAGCTTAAGGAGGAAATCGACAAATCTCTTGTCAAAGGTTTCATTCGCCCAAGTTGCTGTCCTTGGGGAGCACCTTCTCTCTTTGTTAAGAAGAAGGATGGGACAAACCGATTAGTCCAAGACTACCGTCCTATAAACCAAGCTACCATTCAGAATAAATATCCTCTTCCTCGGATCAATGATCTTTATGATCAACTGGCTGGTTCTTCAGTGTTCTCCAAACTCGACTTGAGGTTGGGTTACCACCCCTATCCAACAACACCTACAAAGTACTTCTAGTTTCATACTTGTTCTAGGTAAAGCGAACATCAAGTGTGCGTAGAGTTGTATCGGTGTGGTCGATAGAACTTGAGGGAATATTTGTTCTGCCTTTAGCTCCTCATTGGAACGACACTCTTACTTATCGAAAGAGGCTACAATTGATCCCCTATACTTGTGGGTTATCAAGACCTTTTTCTGGCGCCGTTGCCAGGGAGCAATAGCATGGGGTGAATATTCTCGTCTGTTCTTGTTTGCTTTATCACTAAGTAATTTTTATTTGCTGTTCTTAGTTGTTTTCTATCTTTAGTTATGGGTAGGAAACGCAAAATACCAAAAAAATTAGTTGTACCTACTGAACCAATGGTTGAAGAACCACTCAAAATCTATCACACTCCTGAAGATTATTACTTGGATCATCTTCGATCCCTATGTGCTCGTGCTGAAACCCCAACTAGCTTAGTTGAGGGCAAATCTTTAGATGAGCATGCTTGTTATGTGCGACACCGTATATCTGAAAAACGGAAACTTTTACTCGGTCAAATTCATCGTTTGCAATGTTATGCTTGGAATTTATGTGAAATATATGATTTTACTTGTTGTTCTGAAAACCCTAAGAAAAACCTTCCCTATCAATGTGAGTTTAGTGATAATGGAATCGTATCTTCGTATGCTAAAGGTGTTTATAGTTACTATGATGTTCAACAAATTGAAGAATTTGTTGCTTTTAAGGGTGCTTACGAAATTGCTTCTTTGATTGAAAAGTATGACGCAACTCTTTACAAATCTGAAATTTTGCCATACTTAAATATTGCTATGATAATTATGCTTCTAATGCCTATGTTGAACCATATATGGAGGATTACTCCGCTTTCCAAGAAGAGAATAATATTTTGCAGGAGTCTGTGGAAGAAGAAATTGATGAAACTGTGAGCTCATTGGATGAAAAAGATGATGAGGAGAGCGAAGAACAAAAGGAGGAACAGAGGATTAGCTACCCATGCCCACCTTCTAATGAGAGTAACTCTTCAACTCATACATTGTTTAATTTCCCTTCGTGCTTACCGAAGGATGAATGCTATGATGATTGTTATGATCTCGTTGATTCTTTTGAAATATCCCTTTTTGATGATGCTTGCTATGCTTGTGGCCAAGATGCCAATATGAATTATGCTTATGGAGATGAACTTGCTATAGTTCCTTATGTTAAACATGAAATTGTTGCTATTGCACCCACGCATGATAGTCCTATTATCTTTTTGAATTCTCCCAACTACACTATATCGGAGAAGTTTGCACTTATTAAGGATTATATTGATGGGTTGCATTTTAATATTACACATGATGATTTTGATGAATATAATATGCATGTGCTTTCTGCTCCTACGTGCAATTATTATGAGAGAGGAACTATATCTCCACCTCTCTATGTTTCCAATACAATAAAATTGCAAGAAACTATTTATACTATGCATTGGCCTTTACTATGTGTGCATGAATTGTTCTTTTATGACATGCCGATGCATAAGAAGAGAGTTAGAGTTTGTTGTTGCGTGATATATGTTACTTTGTGCTCACTACTAAATTACAAATCATTGTTAATTAAAATTGACTTTGATATACCTTGGGATCCGGGTGGATCCATTACTTGAGCACTATATGCCTAGCTTAATGGCTTTAAAGAAAGCGCTGCCAGGGAGACAACCCAGAAGTTTTAGAGAGTCATTTATTTCTGTTATGTGCTTTTATAAAATTTAAAAAATAAAAATATTGTGGAAAGGTTTGCCTTTAGGATGTTTACTTTGCTTGTTGGTTTGCACGGTGCAGGACAGAAACTTTCTCTGTAGTGCGCGATTTTTCAATTTTTACTGGAACGTCAAATGGTTCTGATTCTTTATGCACTGCATTTCTATGCAATTTTTTTTTCCTAATTTTGGAAGAATTTTGAAAGTAACAGAAGTATGGTGAATGTTCAGATTATTACAGACTGTTCTGTTTTAGACAGATTTTGTTTTTGATGCATAGTTTGGTTGTTTTGATGAAACTATCGATTCATATCAGTGGATTAAGCCATGAAAAAGTTATACTACAGTATACACAATGAAAAAACAAAATATGAATTGGTTTGCAACAGTACTTAGATTAGTGATTTGCTTTACTATACTAACGGATCTTACCGAGTTTTCTGTTAATGTTTTGTGTGGATGAAGTGTTCAATGATCGAGAAGGTGTCGATGTGAGAAGAAGGAAGCGAGGAAAGAGCTCAAGCTTGGGGATGTCCAAGGCACCCCAAGTAAATATTCAAGGAGACTCAAGTGTCTAAGCTTGGGGATGCTGCGGAAGGCATCCCCTCTTTCTTCAACAAGTATCGGTATGTTTTCGGATTCGTTTCATTCATGTGATATGTGCAATCTTGGAGCGTCTTTTGAATTTAGTTTTCATTTTTCTTTTATGCACCATGCTGGTATGAGATAGTCCTTGGTTGATTTATAGAATGCTCAATGCATGTCACTTATATCTTTTGATTATGGCTTTATAGAATGCTTCATGTGCTTCACTTATATCATTTGAAGTTTGGATTGCATGTTTCTCTTTACATAGAAAACCACCATTTGAAGAATGCTCTTTTGCTTCACTTAGATTTGTTGGAGCGTGGGCATGTCTTTTGTAGAAAGAATTAAACTCTCTTGCTTCACTTATATCTATTTAGAGAGATGACAGGAACTGGTCATTCACATGGTTAGTCATAAAATCCTACATAAACTTGTAGATCACTGAATATGATATGTTTGATTCCTTGCAATAGTTTTGCGATATAAAGATGGTGATATTAGAGTCATGCTAGTGGGTAGTAGTGGATTAGTAGAAATACTTGTGTTGAGGATTGTGATTCCCGTAGCATGCACGTATGGTGAACCGTTATGTAACGAAGTCGGAGCATGAGGTATTTATTGATTGTCTTCCTTATGAGTGGCGGTCGGGGACAAGCGATGGTCTTTTCCTACCAATCTATCCCCCTAGGGGCATGCATGGTAGTACTTTTCTTCGAGGGCTAATAAAATTTTGCAGTAAGTATGTGACTTCTTTATGACTAATGTTGAGTCCATGGATTATACGCACTCTCACCCTTCCATCATTGCTAGCCTCTTCGGTACCGTGCATTGCCCTTTCTCACCTCAAGAGTAGGTGCAAACTTCGCCAGTGCATCCAAACCCCGTGATATGATATGCTCTGTCACACATAAACCTCCTTATATCTTCCTCAAAACAACCACCATACCTACCTATCATGGCATTTCTATAGCCATTCCAAGATATATTGCCATGCAACTTCCATCATCATCATATACATGACTTGAGAATTCATTGTCATATTGCTTTGCATGATCGTAAGATAGCTAGCATGATGTTTTCATGTCTTGTCCATTTTTTGATGTCATTGCTACACTAGATCATTGCACATCCCAGTACACCGCCGGAGGCATTCATATAGAGTCATATCTTTGTTCTAGTATCGAGTTGTAATATCGAGTTGTAAGTAAATAAAAGTGTGATGATCATCATTATTAGAGCATTGCCCTAGTGTGGAAAGGATGATGGAGACTATGATTCCCCCACAAGTCGGGATGAGACTCCGAACGAAAAAAAAGAGAAAGGCAAAAAAAGAGAAGGCCAAAAAAAGAAAAAAATGAGAGAAAAAGATAGAAGGGGCAATGGTACTATCATTTTACCACACTTGTGCTTCAAAGTAGCACCATGTTCTTCATATAGAGAGTCTCTTGAGTTATCACTTTCATATTCTAGTGGTAATTTTCATTATAGAACTTGGCTTGTATATTCCAATGATGGGCTTCCTCAAATGCCCTAGGTCTTCATGAGCAAGCAAGTTGGATGCACACCCACTTAGTTTCAGTTTGAGCTTTCATATACTTATATCTCTAGTGCATCCATTGCATGCCAATCCCTATTCCTCACATTGACATCAATTGATGGGCATCTCCATTGCCCGTTGATTAGCCGCGTTGATATGAGACTTTCTCCCTTTTGTCTTCTCCACACAACCTCCACCATCATATTCTATTCCACCTATAGTGCTATGTCCATGGCTCACGCTCATGTATTGCGTGAGGGTTGAAAAAGCTGAAGCGCGTTAAAAAGTATGAACCAATTGCTCGGCTTATCATCGGGGTTGTGCATGATGTGAATATTTTGTGTGGTGAAGATGGAGCATAGCCTACATCAAAAATTATTATTTTATATCATTTGCCTACTCGAGGACGAGCAGGAATTAAGCTTGGGGATGCTGATACGTCTCCATCATATCTATAATTTTTGATTGTTCCATGCCAATATTATACAGCTTTCATATATTTTTGGCAACTTTTTAAACTATTTTTGGGGACTAACATATTGATCCAGTGCCCAGTGCCAGTTCCTATTTGTTGCATGTTTTTGTTTCGTAGAATATCCATATCAAACGGAGTCCAAACAGGATAAAAATTGACAGAGATTTTTTTGTAATATATGTGATTTTTGGGAAGAAAAATCAACGTGAGACGATGCTTGAGGGGCCCACGTGGCAGGGGGCGCGCCCCTGACCCTCGTGGCCACCCCGTAAGGTGGTTGATGCCCTTCTTTCGCCGCAAGAAAGCTAATATCCGGATAGAGATCGTGTTACAATGGCAGCCCAATCGGAGTTACGGATCTCCGGGAATATAAGAAACGGTGAAAGGGCAGAATCTGGGAACGCAAGAAACAGAGAGAGATAGAGAGACATATCCAATCTCGGAGGGGCTCTCGCCCCTCCCATGCCATGGAGGCCATGGACCAGAGGACTAACATTTTTATCCAGTGCCAAGTGCCATCATCATCACCGCAATCTAAACCAACAACTTCACCACCATCACAACCAACTCTTCCCCCTCTATGCAGCGGTGTAGCCTCTCTCTCACCCACTGTAATCTCTACTTAAACATGGTGCTCAACGCTATATATTATTTCCCAATGATGTATGGCTATCCTATGATGTTTGAGTAGATCCGTCTTGTCCTATGGGTTAATTGATGATCGTGATTGGTTTGAGTTGCATGTTTTATTATTGGTGCTGTCCTATAGTGCTGTCCGTGTCGCGCACGCGTGAGGGATTCCCGCTGTAGGGTTTGCAATATGTTCATGATTTGCTTATGGTGGGTGGCGTGAGTGACAGAAGCACAGACCCGAGTAAGTAGGTTGTTTGCGTATGGGATAAAGAGGACTTGATACTTTAATGCTATGGTTGGGTTTTACCTTAATGATCTTTAGTAGTTGCGGATGCTTGCTAGAGTTCCAATCATAAGTGCATATGATCCAAGTAGAGAAAGTATGTTAGCTTATGCCTCTCCCTCAAATAAAATTGCAATAATGATTACCAGTCTAGTTATCGATTGCCTAGGGACAAATAACTTTCTCGTGACAAAAAGCTCTCTACTAAAACTAATTTAGTTGTGTCTTTATCTAAAAAGCCCCTACTTTTTATTTACATGCTCTTTATTATCTTGCAAACCTATCCAACAACACCTACAAAGTACTTCTAGTTTCATACTTGTTCTAGGTAAAGCGAACATCAAGCATGCGTAGAGTTGTATCGGTGGTCGATAGAACTTGAGGGAATATTTGTTATGCCTTTAGCTCCTCGTTGGGTTTTACACTCTTACTTATCGAAAGAGGCTACAATTGATCCCCTATACTTGTGGGTTCTCACTATCATGATTTATCTTCTGTTTATTCGGATTAAATCTTGTAGTAATTTGCTCATATTCCCAACAATCCAAAAACCTGATAATAGGAAATTTTCTCCGAATGGTTTTGCTGCGCATTTGAAGCCACCTGCCTTTAAGGGGGTGCAATATAAGTGGTGGCACACGAGAAAAGTTTACTGGTTTTGGACCATGTGTTGCTATGACGCCACTAAGGGCAAGCCTGAGGGTGATCTTAATCCAGCACAGTTGGAAGCTTTTGAGAAGATCGATACTCTCTTTAAAGGTACCCTTCTAAGTGTTCTTGATGATTCCATTGTGGCTTCGTATATGTCATTTGACAACAGTAAGGACATGTGGGCTGCGCTCGAGGCCAAGTTTGGTGCCTTGGACGCCGACAACGAGTTGTAAGTCATTGTACAATTCTATGACTACAAGATGACTGATGAGTGCTCTACTGTACAGCAGGCTCATGAGCTACAGTCACTCGCAAAAGAACTTGAGTACTTCAAGTGTGTGTTGTCGGACAAGTTTGTTGCTAGAGGCATCATTGCCAAGATTCCACCTTCGTGGAACAATTTTGCTACTTCCCTAAAACACAAGAGACAGGAGTTTTCCATTTCGGATCTCATTGGTACTATTGATGTTGAAGAGAAGGCGAGAGTGAAGGAAACACGTGCTCGAGTTGTCGAGGGAGCTTCTAGCGCCCACATTGTATAGAAGAAGAACTTTTATCCCAACAAGTTCAAAAACAACAAGAACAAAACTCAGGGAATAGGCAAGTTTGATACAAAGAACAAGCCGTCACATTCTACCAACTTCAAGAAGAATTCTCATAAGAAGGGGAAGGGACTTTGCCATGTCTGCGGTGATCCTAATCACTAGGCTCCGAAGTGTCCTAACCGCTTTGAGGAGCGCGAACATGAGTAGAGCAGCATGTCCGCTGATGTTGTCATCAGTGATACTTATATGAAGGAATCTGGGTCACAGGGACTTCTCCCATGCTGATGGGGAATGGGTCACATGCCATCATTCGAGGTGTCGGTACATTCGATCTGAAGTTTACTTTGGGGAAGACCGTGTGTCTGAAGAACGTTCATCATGTGTCGTCCATCAATAAAAATCTCATTAGCGGTTCTCGTTTATGTCAAGATGGTTTTAAGTTGGTTTTCGAGTCCAATAAAGTTGTAACTTCTAAATATGGGCAATTTGTCGGAAAAGGCAATAAGAGCGGAGGCTTGTTCCGCCTGTCTTTGTCAGATATTTGCACTAAAGTTATTAATAATGTTTTCCACAATAATGAGTCTGATATTTGGCATTCACGACTTTGTCATATTAACTTTGGTTGCATGATGCGGCTAGCCAATATGAATTTAATTCCGAAAATCTCTACTATCAAAGGCTCCAAGTGCCAAGTATGTGTCCAAGCTAAGCAACCTCGCAAGTCCCATAAGACTGCAGAGGCAAGAGACTTGGCGCCACTAGAGAATATACATTCTGATCTTTGTGAGATGAATGGCATGTTGACAAAAGGTGGAAAGAGATAATTCATGACGTTGATTGATGACTCGACTAGATATTGTTATGTGTATCTTCTGAAATCAAAAGATGAGGCTTTAACTTTCTTCAAAAACTATAAAGCTGAAGCAGAGAACCAACTTGATCAGAAAATTAAACGGTATAGGTCTGATCGTGGTGGAAAGTATTTTTCAAATGAATTTGATTCCTTTTGTGCGGAACATGGTATAATCCATGAGAGGACGCCTCCCTACTCACCTAAGTCAAATGGGGTAGCTGAAATGAAGAACTGAACTCTAACTGATATGGTTAACACCATGTTAGACACATCAGGTCTCTCCAAGGAATGGTGGGGGGGCGCTAATGACTGCGTGTCATGTCCTAAACCGAGTTCCCACAAAGCATAAGACCATGACTCCATTTGAGGAATGGGAAAGGAAAAGTTTGAAACTCTCTTACCTATGTACTTGGGATTATTTGGCGAAAGTCGGTATACCAATTCCCAAGAAGCGCATGCTTTCACCAAAAACCGTGGATTGTGTTTTTCTGGGCTATGCTTTTCATAGCATTGGCTGTAGGTTATGGAGTCGAATGATGAAACTTTATATGAGGACATAGTTCCTATGAAGGATATGTCGAGTTCATCAAATCAGGAGATACCCACAACATGTAGTGAGGAATTCACTGTAATTCCTGAACCCACCATTGTGATGGAACACATTGAGAATCATGTTGAGGGTGATAATGGAACTCCTGTGAAGTGTAAGAGATAGAGGAATGCAAAGTCCTTTGGTGATGATATCGTTGTGTACCCTGTGGATGACACACCCATGACTATTTCAGAAGCCTATGCATCTACTGATGCTGACTACTGGAAGGAAGCTGCTCGCAGCGAGATCGATTCCAACTTAGCTAACGGAACCTGGGATATCAATGACCATCCTTATGGGTGCAAACCTGTCGGATGTAAGTGGGTGTTTAAGAAGAAGCTTAGATCTAATGGTACGATTGAAAAGTACAAGGCACAGCTTGTGACTAAGGGTTATACCCAGAAAGAAGGTGAAGACTTCTTCGATACCTACTCACCCGTGGCTAAACTGACCACAATCTGGGTGCTACTATCACTGGCTGCGTCACATGGTCTTCTCGTTCATCAAATGGATGTTAAGATGGCTTTCCTCAACGAAGAGTTGAAGGAGGAAATTTAGATGGATCAGCCAAATGGTTTTGTAGTACCTGGTCAGGAAGGAAGGGTGTGCAGGTTATTAAAGTCTTTATTTGGCCTTAAACAAGCTCCTAAGGAGTGGCATGAGACATTCGAAAGAACATTAACTGCTGCCGGCTTTGTAGTAAACGATGGTGACAAGTGTGTGTACTATTGCCATGGTGGGTGTTACGGCATATCTCTCTCAAGGTAGTTTTGGTGATTGATGACAACATGTTTGTGGACTAATCTTGTGCTTTGAATAATTCACAGATTCTCCCCTGGCACGAGACGCTTTCTTCCCCTCTGAGTGTATTTCAAGATGGTGTAGATCTTTCATTTCTTTCTCAGTGGACTAGTTGCCTAGAGGTCACCGTACTATCAAGAGGGGGTCCGCTGGGGTATTGCATGGGTGGAATCATCACGTACACATCAGCTTCTCACCCTCCGAGCTTTTCCATTCCATTGTAGAGTTCTGTCCTGTCTTCCTTGTCCTGTCTGGGTCCAAGCAGTAGTACCGCGCACCCAGCGGTAGTACCGTTGAGGAGCCACAAGCGGCAGTACCGCTCCACAGCAGTAGTACTGCCCATGGCTCCACAGCAGTAGTACCGCAAGGGTGCTTGGCACCTCCGCCTCGTCCTCAGCATCTTTGAGAGAGTCTCTCTCTCTCTCTCTTATGCGCCCCAGCGGTAGTACTGCACTGCCAACGGTAGTACGGCCGAAGGGTCACAAGCGGCACTACCGCTCCACAGCGGTAGTACCGCCCGTGACCCCGCTGCCGTAGTACCGCTGGGCAGTCTGGCTCCTACCGCCTTGATTCGAGAGGTACTTTTTTCTCGTGTTGGGTTTTGCAGCACTAGTTGCGGTTGTAGAGGCGGTAGTACCGTTCCAGGAGCGGTAGTACCGCCCCTACCACCGCGGTAGTACTGCGTTTGGGTCCTTTCCCTACTAGTCTCCTCTGCGCGGCAGTACTGCTGTCCTGGCGGTAGTACCGCCCCCTCTCAGCGGTAGTACCACCCTGTGCGGGGCTGGTTGGTGGGGGAAACGGTTGGATTGTTGCCCCCACTATAAAAGGGAGTCCCCTTCTTCTCTTTGACCTACCTCTTCCTCCCCCAAGCTCCATTTATTGCTCAAGCTCCATTAAATGTTCCAAGCTCCATTAAATGTTCCAAGCTCCATTTTCGCCCGATCTATCCCTCTAGCCAATCAAACTTGTTGATTTGCTCGGGAGTTGTTGAGAAGGCCCCGATCTAAACTTCCACCAAGGGATTTTTGATTCCCCCACTCATACCTAGCGGATCTTGTTACTCTTGAGTGTTTGAGCACCCTAGACGGTTGAGGTCACCACGGAGCCATAGTCCATTGTGGTGAAGCTTCATTGTCTTGTTCGGAGCCTCCGATTAAGTTGTGGAGATTACCCCAACCTTGTTTGTAAAGGTTCGGTCGCCACCTTCAAGGGCACCAATAGTGGAATCACGGCATCTCGCATTGTGTGAGGGCGTGAGGAGAATACGGTGGCCCTAGTGGCTTTTTGGGGAGCATTGTGCCTCCACACCGCTCTAACGGAGACGTACTTCCCCTCAAAAGGAAGGAACTTCGGTAACACATCCTCGTCTTCACTGGATCCACTCTTGGTTATCTCTTACCTTTACTTGTGCAAGCTCTTTAGTGTTTCTTCCCTTGCTTGCTTGTATGCTTGTTGTTATTGCATCATATAGGTTTCTCACCTAGTTGCACATCTAGACAACCTACTTTGATGCAAAGTTTAATTTGGTAAAGAAAAGTAAAAATTGGTAGTTGCCTATTCACCCCCCCCTCTAGTCAACCATATCGATCCTTTCAATTGGTATCAGAGCCTCGTCTCGTTATTAAGGACTTTACCGTCCAAAGAGTATGGTTGATACTGTAGACGGTGTGGAGGAACACTCCGGTGTGAATCCGATCTCGTCTACGGGCGATGGGGGAACCTCGGTCTCTCGTGAGGAGTTCAATGTGGCCATGGAGACACTGAAAACCTCCATGACGACTGAAGTTGAAAGCATGTTTACTAAATTTCTTGAGGGGCTTAAACTATCCACCGCACCGTTGAAAGTGGGTGACCCCGCCAACAAGGTGACGGATGCTATCCCCGACAAGGGGGAAGCTAGTAGTGAAAAGGCTCCTTCTTCTAGTGGTAAGAATGGCACCGGCATCTTTGCCCATGTGGAACCACCACTTGTTTATGGTGGACCGGTTCCTTCCACTCATTTGAATCATGCCGGTCCTCCCCCTAAGATTGTGAAAAATGAGGATTTTGATTCTTGGGTTTACCGCTTTAAACGTCATTTAAATCATGTGAACACTAACCTTTGGAGAATCATTGAAGAAGGTTTCTATCCACATGATCCAAGCAACTGCACTCCTCGAGAAGCCGCGGACAATCAATTCAATGAGAATGATCTCTTCATCATTCAAGATGCAATTCCACCCGAAGACCTACCTCATCTTCGTCCCTTCGCCTTGGCCAAAGATGCATGGCATTGTGTTGTCTCTCTCTACCAGGGAAGCGCAAGCATTCAACGCTCCAACTATGAAGTGGTACAAGATGAGGCCGATGAGTTTGCAATGAAAGAAGATGAAGAACCTCGTGAGCTTTATCGGAGAGTAACCAAACTCGCGGTCTCACTACGAGATCACGAGAGCAAGGACACGGATGACAATTGGATCAAGCGCAAATTCCTCAAGGCAATGATGCCCTATCACAAGTCCATGTCCTCCGTCATTCATCAAAGACCGGACTTCCACACTTTGACCTCAAGCAAAGTGTTGGATGAGTTTGGGGCCATGAACATTTTGGACAAGACCGCCGACAATGCGGTGCTCCGTTCTCAACGGGCAGAGAAGCCTAACCTTGCATTGAAGGCCAAGCTCACCGTGGAAGATGAAGAAGAGGAAGAAGAGGAGAGCAACCCCAAAGATACGAAGTATGCATATCATGAACACATGGCACTTGCTTCAAGGCAATTTTGGAGCAAGAAAAACTTGAGGCCAAACTTTAGCAAAAACAACTCGAGTGGCACGAGGGGCAAGCAACGTGTAAGGACTTGCTACAATTGCGGCAATGTGAGTCATTTCGTTGCGGAATGCCCGTATGAGAAGAGGGAAGACAATGGTGGCAAGCTCATCCGAAAGGACAAGGCCAAGTCGTTCCCCAACAAGAACAACTTCACCAAGAAGACTCCTCCCAAGGCTTTGGTTGTGCAAGAAGAGTACAATGAGGATGATGAATATGATGAAGATGATGAGTCGGTTGCCATGGCCTCCGTTACCATTGCGATGACGTCACGGGTGTCTCTCTTCGACTCACCCAATGAGAGCATCACCGCCAAGTGCCTCATGGCTAAAGCCACCAACAAGGTAACCCCCAACATCAAAACTACCATCATTAATCATCCTTCTTCGACGGATAGAATTAATGAACTTGAGGGAGCTAATGTGGAGGCTAACGAGTTTGAGGCCTTTATGGGAAACCTCAAGGGAAAATCCAAGAAGCACTTTGTTGTTCTCTTGGAACAACTTGGTGAAGCCAATGACATGATCGAGGCTCACGAAGACACCATCACTAAGATGGAAGGGCATAGTCGTGACTATGCCGATGAGATTTCGGATCTTTCCAATGCTCTTGAGGAAGAGCGTGGTCTACGTTTGGCTCTTGAGGAGTCACTCAACGTTGAGCATGCTAAGTTAAAGAAAGATTATGATCATGTCCTCATAGTTTCTCATGTGCTAAACTCCGAGAAGGCCGAACTTGAGGTTGATCTTGCTAGACTCAAAGAGGAGTTTGATCTACTTGACCAGGCTCACAAGGTCTTGAAGGGTGCTCATGCTAGCCTCAAAGAGTCTCATGATCAACTTCAAGTAAAGCTAACCAAGGAAAAAGCCACTTTCCGTCGTATGATGTTAATTGATAATGCAAATGCTACTAACCCGTGTTGTGAGCATGTGCATCTCGTAGAGGAGAACGCTAAGCTAAAGGGACAACTCGAGAGAGGCCTTTCAACTTGCATACAAGGCAAGAAGAACCTCAACGATCTCCTGATCAACCAAAAGGGGGTTGTGGCCAAGGAAGGGGTTGGGTACGTGCCCGACTCCAAGAACAAGAAGAAGAATGACAAGACCAAACGACCTCCTCCTCTCATGCAAACCTTTGTGAAGGAGGGAGAGAGTGCCTCCGAGGAGAAGAAGAAGAACAATGTCAAGAAGGGCAATGTCACCCCTCCCAACAAAGACGGCGATTTTAATCCTTCTTATGTATTATGCCGTGATTAGTGATGGGCATGTTTACGCCAAATTTGTTGGTTCTCTTCATGAGTACATTGAATGGTCTATTTGGGTTCCAAAGACCCTTGTTACTAACATCAAAGGACCCATTACAAAATGGGTACCTAAAACCAAGCATTGATCTCTTGTAGGTGTTTGCTTCCGGTGGTGGATCATGGTTGCTCGATAGCGGAGCTACAAATAATATGACCGGAAGCAGGGACTTGGTGGTGGACGTGCACAAGGTTCCATCTATGCCCACCAATGTTGAGTGGGGTGACGCCTCATCTTCTAAGGTATTGGGACTTGGCAAGGTCGTCATCTCTCATGATCTCACGATCGAGAAGGTCATGCTTGTTGTGTCCCTTGCATACAATTTACTTTCCGTTCGTCAACTTGCAATCATGGGCTTTGCCACTTTCTTTGATATCGATACCGTGGCCCTCTTGTGGAGCAAGACTCTTAAAGTAGCCTTCTTGGGCATGTCGAGAACGGTCTATATGTGATTAACTTTTCGGAGCGACCCACTAAGACCGCGACGTGCCTAATGGCTAAAGTTGATGTGGGATGGCTTTGGCATCGCCGTTTAGCCCATGTCAATATGAGATCTTTGCAAAGTCTCCTCAAGGGGACCATGTCCGTGGACTAACGAATGTTAGTTTTGCTAAAGATCGTGCTTGCAGTGCCTGTATCAAAGGAAAGCTACATGAGAAGGCTCACCCTCCCACGACGATCATTTATTCGAAGAGGCCTTTGGAGCTCCTTCACATGGATCTCTTTGGGCCTCCATCTTTCGATAGTCTTGGAGGTAGGAAGTATTGCTTGGTGATTGTGGATGACTACTCAAGGTACACCTGGGTATATTTCTTCAAGAAGAAGAGCGAGGCCCAACAAACCATCATTGACTTTGCAAATGAAGCACAACGTCAACACAATGCAAAGATCTTGCCAATAAGAAGTGACAACGGCACCGAGTTCAAGAACTACACCTTGGATGAATTTCTTAGTGATGAGGGAATCAAGCATCAATATTCCGCAGCCTACACCCCTCAACAAAATGGTGTTGCGGAGAGGAAGAACCAGACGTTGATGGATGCGGCAAGGACCATGATGGCGGATTTCAAGTCTCTGTACAACTTTTGGGCCGAAGCCATCAACACCGCGTGTCATGCATCCAATCGGCTCTACCTCCGCAAGGGCTTGAATGAGACTCCATATGAGATACTCACCGGTAACAAGCCCAATCTCAAGTACTTCCGGGTATTCGGGTGTAAGTGTTTCATTCTCAAGAAAGGTGTTCGGTTGTCTAAATTTGAGGCTAGAGCTTATGAGGGCATATTTGTTGGCTATGCTACAAACTCTCATGCTTACCGTGTCCTCAATAAATCCACGGGACTTATTAAGGAGACGTGTAACGTGGAGTTTGATGAGAATAACGGCTCCCAAGTGGAGCAAAGTGGCACTTGTGATGTAGGTGATGAAATTCCTCCCCAAGCCATAAGAAGAATTGGTGTTGGATTTATCCTACCCATTGAGGAACCCCTTGTGGCCGAAGGAGATGTACAAAGCTCCACTCAAGTGGAGCCATCACCAACCCAAGGCCCACACGCTTCCGAAGAACAACATGAAGGCCCTCATCCTCAAGAACATGACCAAGGGCAAGATCACGCTGAAGACGGTGTTGATACATCAAGTGATGCCCAAGGTCAAGTTCTCTCCTCCGAGTAAATTCAAGAACAAGAACAAGCCCAAGACGACGCCCAAGATGATCAAATGACTACTCCTTGTCTCACCCCCGAGGAGGAATTGGAGCGTCGTGCCGCCAAGGTTGCTTCCAAGCTCTCCACCAAGGATCATCTCATGACGAATGTGCTTGGAAGCTTAAGAAAGGGGGTAAGCACTCGTAGAAAATTAGCAAATTCTTGTGAGCATCACACGTTTGTCTCTTGTGTGGAACCCCACAAGGTCTATGAAGCGCTAGAGGATCCGGATTGGCTCAATTCCATGCATGAAGAACTAAACAACTTCGAGCGCAACAAAGTGTGGAGATTGGTGCCAAGACCGACTGGGAATCACAATGTCATAGCAACCAAGTGGATATTCAAGAACAAGCAAGATGCCCATGGGATTATCATTCGCAACAAGGCTTGTTTGGTAGTGCAAGGCTACTCCCAAGTCGAGGGTATCGACTACGGTGAAACATTTGCTCCCGTTGCTCGTCTTGAATCCATTCGCATGTTGATTGCATATGCTCTCATCATAACTTTAAGTTACAACAAATGGATGTGAAGAGTGATTTTCTTAATGGTCCTATTAATGAGTTGGTTTACGTCAAGCAACCCCCCGGGTTCGAGGATCCCTACTTTCCCGATCATGTGTATCAACTCGATAAGGCACTCTATGGCCTTAAACAAGCCCCACGTGTGTGCTATGACCACCTTACCGAGTTGTTACAAGACCGTGGTTTTGAAGTTGGGCTAATCGACCCCACTCTTTTTACTAAGAAGGTCAAAGGGGAGTTGTTTGTGTGCCAATTATACGTTGATGATATTATCTTTTCTCTCCTAACAAAGATTTCAATGAGGAATTTTCCGCTCTCATGTCCTCAAAGTTCGAGATGTCCTCCATGGGAGAGTTGAAGTTCTTTCTAGGGTTCAAAGCGAAGCAAAGAAGAGAAGGAACATTCATCAATCAATCCAAATACACTCAAGACATGCTCAAACGATTCAAGCTAAGTGACGTCAAGCCGGCCTCCACTCCAATGCCCACCAAGTGCCAACTTGACTTAGATCCTAATGGTAAAGTGGTGGATCAAAAGGTATATCGTTCCATGATTGGATCCTTGCTTTACCTTTGTGCATCTAGACCGGACATCATGTTGAGTGTGGGAATTTGTGCACAGTTTCAAGCGCACCTAAGGAAGGTCACTATGTGGCGGTCAAACGAATCTTTCGATATTTGGCTCATACCCCAAACTTTGGCTTATGGTACCCAAGAGGATCAAACTTCAAGCTTGTAGGGTACTCAGATTCCGATTGGGCGGGAGACAAAGAGGATAGGAAGTCCACTTCCGGAGGGTGCCAATTCCTTGGTTGCTCTTTGGTAAGTTGGTCTTCCAAAAAGCAAAGTTGTGTGTCTCTCTCGTCCACTGAGGCATAGTATGTTGCCGCCGGTAGTTGTTGTGCACAACTCCTATGGATGAGGCAAACTTTAAAGGATTACGGTGTAACTTGTGACAAAGTGGCTCTTTGGTGTGACAATGAAAGTGCCATCAAGATCTCTCTCAACCTGGTGCAACACTTCAAGACGAAGCATATTGAGATTCGGTATCACTTCATCCGGGATCACATTAGGCGAGGAGAGATCAAGCTCAAGTATGTCAACACTCATGACAACCTTGCAGATATTTTCACCAAGCCCTTGGATGAAGCAAGATTTCGTGAGTTAAGGCATGAGCTAAATATCATTGATTCGAGCAATGTGGCTTGAACCCTTGCACACCCCACCACGCTCAATTTGTTGTCTAGTTGAGGTGTAGGCATGGACATAGGGGGAGTGTTGTTCTCTCAATGAACTCTCCCTCCCCCCATTATGCATAAATTGATCAAGTCTTTCACTTTAGCCATTGTTGATGGTATTTGTGTTTCAAAGATGAGTTTTGGTCATGGGCCCAAGGTTAAAATCTTCGCGGCGCCATACCTCTTAACTCAAACATAGGTGGCCTCGGCCACCGCCCTCCTTCGAAGAGGTGTGTCGTTTCTCGTGTGCTCGTGTGCTCTCTTTTCTTGCCATTTTGTATTTTCTTCAAGCTAAAAGCCTTGTTTGTTTAGTTGCCATGGCGTGCTGGGCGGTACTACCGCTGGTGGTGCGCGGTACTACCGCTCGTAAGCGGTACTACCGCCCCCAGCACGGTACTACCGCTGAGGGACAAGACCAGGGGGTTAAGTCGGGGCAGGGGGAGGTTTCTTCTCCCCCGTACCCATTCACTTCGCCCCCTCTTTTCTCTTCCTCTCTCCAGCCTCCACTCGCCGCGGGAGGGCTCCGGCGGATCTCCGTCTCCGGGGCGTCCCTCTTCATTTCCTTTGGTGGAGTCGATCCCCACCTCATTCTCTTGCCATGGATGCCGGTATTGCCCCCGTTCCTTCTTTCCTTTTGTCTTGTTTTTAGATCTTGTTTCTTAGGGGCAATGGTCGTTGCATCTCTAGATTTTTGGTCAAATCTAGGCTTGAGTTGGTTGGAGAAGGCAACTAGACTATCTCGATTAGAGTTTGGTAGGAATATTTTTTTATTTGGTAGGCCGGTAGTGCCGGATCTGACCACGGTAGTAGGAAACCGCTGTTTCACCGCCTTGTGCTGTAGGAAACTGCTGTTTCGCCGCCTCGAGCAGTACTACCGCTCTCATTGGAGCGGTACTACCGCTTGACCTCGAGCGGTACTACCGCTCTCTTTGGGGCGGTACTACCTCTTGGGGCGGTACTACCGCGGGCATGTCACGGTACTACCGATGCATGCCAAATTCCATCATTTTCCTGCCTTACCTTGATCATTTTTGTTGAGTATGTTGGCTTATGCTCATTCTTTCTGGTTGTTTTGCGTGTTCTTGTGTTTGGCTCCAGGTGATGACCATTCCGAGCAGCAAGGTCGCCGTATCAACCCCGGGCGTGCTACATCAAAACGCTAACGCACCTCAGAGCCAGCCGGTGGTTCCTCGAGCACCCAACCGCCTCCAGTAAGTGCATCTGCAAGTGTTCCTCCACCTCCTCAGCAATCAAAGCGATCCGCCAACAAGCCAAAGGGGAAGACTGTGACTGAGATGACCAACAAGGAGTTTTGGGAGAAGCGTCCCCGCAACCCCTATGCGGTGGACCAAGAACCCACTTTGGTCAACCGCCCGTTCTGGAACTGTTTTCAGTCTGCCATCTACATTGATGTGATCAAGGCCAAGAAGAATCTTTTTGTTGATGTTCGCTCCATTGACACTGATGCTATGGACAAGGACCCGGAGTACTTTGGCAAACACTGATGCTATGGACAAGGACCCGGAGTACTTTGGCAAAGCCCTTCAGATGTGCACTCAGCTGAACATTCTCAGGATCATGCAATTCAACAAGGATTTCGATGCGAATTTGGTTGCTCAATTATATGCCACCATCCATCTTGGGACGGATGTCGACAGGACTCTGACATGGATGACCAATGGCAAGCTGCTTTCTATCAAGTGGAAGGCTTTCATGGAGTTACTTGATGTGGTGGATCACGGGCTTGAGACTCCTGTCGGTTTCCGCCCTCACCGCAATGCTACGTCCACCCACAAGCAAGCCCTTTGGCCCTACCGCACTGTGAAAGTTCACCCAGTAACTAAGAAGAAGACCTATGAGCTATCTCCGTATCTGGACATTCTTCATAGCATCTTCCGTGAGACTCTCTTCCCTCGGATCGGGAATCTGGATATGGTCCACTCTTACCTCGTGGACATGCTCCTTTTCTGTCAGCATGAGAAGGAAGCAAGAACTGGAGAGAGCCTAGATATTTCTCATGTCATGTGGTCTGAACTTCTCTCTACCGTGTCTGAGTGCAAGTGCCCTATATATGGTCCATTCATCATGAGGCTCATTGAGAGGGCCTGGGCACAGACTTATCCCAGAGTGTTGCTAGAAACTGGAGACTTGGTTTCTCATGAGATCAAGCGTCTGAGGAAGAAGGACAATTGGACAGCGCCTCACACAGGGGGTCCATCTGCTACTGCTGCCACAGGGGGGTCCGTCTGCTGCTACTGATGATCATGAGGAGGACTTTGGCCCCTCTAGTACAGAACCGTCGTGGGCACAGAAGCTTAAGCGCAAGACGAAGAAGCTTTTCTGCATGGAGTCTCATGGTCAGTACATGACTCATGTGGCGGAGAAGCATGCCAGGACGCGCCATAAGGAGCTCATGCGTCAGATGGGAGCAATAGTTGCCAGTGGGTCTAAGGGTCAGATCACTGAAGAGGAGGAATGGATTCATCAGCATTGCCCTTGGACCGACTCCGATGCCGAGCAGTTTTCGACCCACGATGAAGATGCAGAGATGTGATGTTCGAGATCTTCATCTTCCCATCACCTGGAGTCGTAGCGTCACTCTTTGCCCTTTTTGGTGTCTCGCTGCCAAAGGGGGAGAGAGTGTAGGGATTTGTGTTTGTTGCTGTGCTTTGAGTCGTCTTGCGGGTTCTTGTGTGTTCTCTCTATCTTTATTTGCTTTGGTTTGGTGTGGGACCTAAGTTCTAGACATATGGTGTGAGACATATGCTCCCTATTGCTACCTTATTACTTATGTCTATTCTGAGTACCTTAGTTTATTATGAGATGCATGCTTGTCATGTTTATTCTCTTCTCTCATATATCTTGTGCTTAGTATTGTTGGACTATAAAATATAGGGGAATGTTGATCCGAATGTGTGTGTCTTGCCATATCTAGGTGTACACATTCTGGGGGAGCCCGTCTATATTTTGTAGTTCTTAGTTTTCTTCGTTTTATTTCTTTTCCTTGCGCAAATCCCTAGTTGTCATCAATCCACCAAAAAGGGGGAGATTGTTACGTCATATCTCTCTCAAGGTAGTTTTGGTGATTGATGACAACATGTTTGTGGACTAATCTTGTGCTTTGAATAATTCACAGATTCTCCCCTGGCACGAGACGCTTTCTTCCCCTCTGAGTGTATTTCAAGACGGTGTAGATCTTTCGTTTCTTTCTCGGTGGACTAGTTGCCTAGAGGTCACCGTACTATCAAGAGGGGGTCCGCTGGGGTATTGCATGGGTGGAATCATCACGTACACATCAGCTTCTCACCCTCCGAGCTTTCCCATTCCATTCTAGAGTTCTCTCCTCTCTTCCTTGTCCTGTCTGGGTCCAAGCGGTAGTACCGCGCACCCAGCGGTAGTACCGCTGAGGAGCCACAAGCGGCAGTACCGCTCCACAGCGGTAGTACCGCCCGTGGCTCCACAGCGGTAGTACCGCTGGGGTGCCTGGCACCTCCGCCTCGTCCTCAGCATCTTTGAGAGAGTCTCTCTCTCTTATGCGCCCCAGCGGTAGTACCGCACTGCCAGCGGTAGTACGGTCGAAGGGCCACAAGCGGCAGTACCGCTCCACAGCGGTAGTACCGCCCGTGACCCCGCTGCCATAGTACCGCTGGGCAGTCTGGCTCCTACCGCCTCGATTCAAGAGATCTTTTTCTCATGTCGGGTTTTGCGGCACTAGTTGCGGTTGTAGAGGCGGTAGTACCGTTCCAGGAGCGGTAGTACCGCCCCTACCACCGCAGTAGTACCGCGTTAGGGTCCTTTCCCTACTAGTCTCCTTTGCGCGGCAGTGCCGCTGGCTGGCGCGGCAGTACCGCTGTCCTGGCGGTAGTACCGCCCTCTCTCAGCGGTAGTACCGCCCTTTGCGGGGCTGGTTAGTGGGGGGCAACGGTTGGATTGTTGCGACCACTATAAAAGGGAGTCCCCTTCTTCTCTTTGACCTACCTCTTCCTCCCCCAAGCTCCATTTATTGCTCAAGCTCCATTAAATGTTCCAAGCTCCATTTTCGCCCGATCTATCTCTCTAGCCAATCGAACTTGTTGATTTGCTCGGGAATGGTTGAGAAGGCCCCGATCTACACTTCCACCAAGGGATTTTCGATTCCCCCACTCATCCCTAGCGGATCTTGTTACTCTTGGGTGTTTGAGCACCCTAGATGGTTGAGGTCACCACGGAGCCATAGTACATTGTGGTGAAGCTTCATGGTCTTGTTGGGAGCCTCCGATTAAGTTGTGGAGATTGCCCCAACCTTGTTTGTAAAGGTTTGGTCGCCGCCTTCAAGGGCACCAATAGTGGAATCATGGCATCTCGCATTGTGTGAGGGCATGAGGAGAATACGGTGACCCTAGTGGCTTTTTGGGGAGCATTGTGCCTCCACACCGCTCTAACGAAGACGTACTTCCCCTCAAAAGGAAGGAACTTCGGTAACACATCCTCGTCTTCACCGGATCCACTCTTGGTTATCTCTTACCTTTACTTGTGCAAGCTCTTTAGTGTTTCTTCCCTTGCTTGCTTGTATGCTTGTTGTTATTGCATCATATAGGTTGCTTACTTAGTTGCACATCTAGACAACCTACTTTGATGCAAAGTTTAATTTGGTAAAGAAAAGTAAAAATTGGTAGATGCCTATTCACCCCCCCTCTAGTCAACCATATAGATCCTTTCAGTGGGGGCGAAGGAGTTATTCTTTGTCTATATGTCGATGACATATTGATCTTTGGAACCAAACTTGATCTAATCAAGGAGGTTAAGGATTTCTTATCTCGCTGTTTTGAGATGAAGGATCTAGGAGTACCTGATGTTATCTTAAACATCAAGCTGTTGAGAGATGAGAATGGTGGGATCACACTGCTTCAGTCTCACTATGTGGAAAAGATCTTGAGTCGTTTTGGATATAGCGACTGCACGCCTTCTCCAACTCCATATGATGCTAGTGTGTTGCTTCGAAAGAATCGACGGATTGCTAGAGATCAACCGAGGTATTCTCAGATCATTGGCTCACTTATGTATTTGACGAGTGCCACGAGGCCTGACATCTCTTTTGGTTTGACCAAGCTGAGTCAGTTTGTGTCAAAACCGGGAGATGATCATTGGCATGCGCTTGAGAGAGTTATGTGCTACTTTAAAGGCACTGCGAGCTATGGGATTCACTACACCGAGTATCCAAGGGTACTGGAGGGTTATAGTGACTCAAACTGGATATCTGATGCTGATAGGATTAAGGCCAGACCATCTTAACAAGGTCAACTATGAAAGCTGAACTCACAGCATTAGACACTGCCACTTTTGAAGCAGAGTGGCTTTGTGAGCTCTGATACGTCTCCAACGTATCTATAATTTTTGATTGTTCCATATTGTTATATTATCAATCTTGGATATTTTATAATCATTTTCTAGTCATTTTATATCATTTTTCAGTACTAACCTATTGACATAGTGCCAAGTGCCAGTTGTTGTTTTTTCCATGTTTTTTACATCGTAGAAAATCAATATCAAACGGAGCCCAAATGCCACGAAACTTTACGGAGATTTTTTATGGACCAGAAGAAACGTAATGGGCCCTGGTTACGCCTGGGGGTGCTCCGAGGGGAGCACAACCCACCAGGGCGCGCCAGGAGGCCCAGGCGTGCCCTGGTGGGTTGTGCCCACCTCGGGTGCCCCCCGGGCCACCTCTTTGCTCTATAAATACCCCAATATTCCCCAAAACCCTAGGGGAGTTGACGAAATATTCATCCAGCTGCCGTAGAGTAAAGAACCACCAGATCGAATCTAGACACCATCTCGGATGGGGTTCACCACCTCCATTGGTGCTTCTTCGATGATGCGTGAGTATTTCTTTGTAGACCTTCGGGTCTGTAGTTAGTAGATAGATGTCTTCCTCTCTCTCTCTATCTCTCTCTCTCTGAATTCTCAATACAATGGTCTCTTGGAGATCCATATGATGTAACTCTTTTGCGGTGTGTTTGTTGGGATCGATGAACTTTGAGTTTATGATCACATCTATCTTTTTATATCCATGAAAGTATTTGAGTTTCTTTGATCTCTTTTATGCATGATCTTTTATAGCCTCGTATTTCTTCTCCGATATTTGGGTTTTCTTCGTCCAACTTGATCTATTTATCTTGCAATGGGAAGAGGTGCTTTGTAGTGGGTTCGATCTTACGGTGCTTGATCCCAGTGATAGAAAGGGAACCGACACGTATGTATCATTGCTACTAAGGATAAAGCGATGGGGTCTATCTCTACATAGATAGATCTTGTCTACATCATGTCATCATTCTTATTGCATTACTCCATTTCTCCATGAACTTAATACACTAGATGCATGCTGGATAGCGGTCGATGTGTGGAGTAATAGTAGTAGATGCAGGCAGGAGTCGGTCTACTAATCTTGACGTGATGCCTATGTAATGATCATTGCCTGGATATTGTCATGTGTATTTGAAGTTCTATCAATTGCCCAACAGTAATTTGTTTACCCACCATTTGCTATTTTTCTCGAGAGAAGCCACTAGTGACACCTATGGCCCCTGGGTCTCTTTCTCATATTATTTGCCTATGCGATCTATTTTATTTGCCTTTTATTTTCAGATCTATTAAACTAAAAACACAAAAATACCATGCTTCAATTTATTTTATTTTGCGTTCGATCTATCAATATGTACAACTTTCTCTCGTCAACGCACCAATTTCTGGCACCGTTACCCGAAAGGGATTGATAACCCCTTTAACACGTTGGGTTGCGAGTATTTGTTATTTGTGTGCACGGGCTGTTTACGTTCTGTTGGTTGGTTCTCCTACTGGTTCGATAACCTTAGTTTCATATCTGAGGGAAAAACCTACCGCCGATGTGCTGCATCATCCCTTCCTCTTTGGGGAAATACCGGCGTAGCTTCAAGCGGCATCACAAGGAATTTATGGCCCCGTTGCCGGGGAGGATCTTCAACATATTCCAGGTTCCTAATCACAAATCCCATCTCCTCGCAATTTACATTATTTTCCATTTACCTCTCGTTTTCCTCTCCCCACTTCATAAAAATTTGCCGTTTTATTCACCCCTCTTTTCCGTTCGCCGTTTTCTTGCTTTCTAGTCTTAATGGCTAGCATGCCTACTCCTCCTTTGTCACCATATTTTTAAGTGCATTACTTCAAGCAAATACAAGGAGAAAATTTGAAAGATGCTTGGTATAGGCTTATGGAATCTTATTGTATTTCCAATTTAAAGGGGGACGCTAAGGTCTTGCTTCGTAATTTTTACATAGGATTGGCTTTGCAACATAGACAACTCCTAGATTTTGCCGCTAAAGGGAATTTTATTGAGCTCGATGCCAATGCTGCCTATGAAATTTTAGTTGCAGTTTTGGGGATTCCACCTCAAAAGAAAGGGTTTACTTTCACCCTAGAGGGAGTTCAAATGCTGGACAAACTTGGTGATTTGCATAAACACATGGTTGAATTACCAAAATATAACGAACCCCTCAAAAATCTCAGTGGTAGTATCAATCGCATGAATACTTTGATTACTCTTTGCAACAAGCGATTGGATATTTTGGATCTAAAGAAGGTTTCTTTTTCAGAGATTTTAGGGGAGCGTAAAGAGCCTCCCGGGTTTGATAAAACCCTTACAAAAGTTGCCAAACCTTCGGAAGACAAAACTTAGATCCTTGCTTTATGCCTAGCTAAGGGCGTAAAACTATAGCACTTGTTGGGAGTCAACCCAATGAATAAAATTTATTTTTTATTTTTTCTTTCTGTTCTTGAGTGTTTACACAATTATGCTACTATTATGATTGTGTTTTTTATGTTTTAATTAGTGTTTGTGCCAAGTAAAGCCTTTAGGATCTTCTTGGGTGATAGTTGTTTGATCTTGTTGAAAAAAGAAACTTTTACGCTCGCGAAAATAATTCTCGTTTTTAACCAGAAAGCGATAAAATACCCATTCCTTTTGCAGTAGATCAATATACAAATCGCTCATGCCGTCCTAATTTTTCAGAATTTTTGGGGTTATAGAAGTATTCGAAATACTTAAATTGCTACAGAGTGTTCTGTTTTTGACAGATTCTGTTTTCTTTGCGTTATGTGCTTATTTTGATGGCTCTATGGTTTTCTTTGATGAGTTTTTGTCATAGAAAAGTTGTAATACAGTAGATATAATGCAAGAACAAAATATGAATTGGTTTGATACAGTACTTATAGTAGTGATTTATTTTCTTATACTAACGGATCTCACGAAGGTTTTGTTGAGTTTTGTGTGATTGAAGTTTTCAAGTTTTGGGTTATCTTACGATGGATGGAGGAATAAGGAGTAAGAAGAGCCTAAGCTTGGTGATGTCCCGGCATCCCCCGCTATTATCCAAAAGAGAGCAAGCAACTAAGCTTGGGGATGCCCCTGAGTGGCATCGACTCTTTCTTCTAACGACCATCGGTATTTTACTCGAAGCTACATTTTTTTTTGTCACATACTATGTGTTTCGCTTGGAGCATCTTGTATGATATGAGTCTTTGCTTGTTTTATTTTGTGTTTTAAGTCTTGATTCCTTGCTGGACACACCTATCTGAGATAGCCAAAATTATTTCATGACCTGTTAGAATTGCTCTCTATGCTTCACTTCAATTTTTATGAGCTAATGGACTTTCTCTAGTGCTTCACTTATATCTTTTTGAGCACGGTGTGCTTTAGTATTTTTGGAAGAAATGCTCTCTTGCTTCACTTAGATTTATTTGAGAGTTAGTAAAATTTTCAAGAAATTCTCTCTTGCTTCACTTAAATTAATTTGAGAGAAAGAAAGAAATATTATGCTCATGATATTCACTTATATTTGTTTGAGATTGTCAAAAACAACAAATAAAAATTAGTCCCAAAGTGATAGATATCCAAGAAGGATATAATAAAAACTTTCATGAAGATCATTGGACAAAATAAACTTGATTCTTAGTAATAGTTTTGAGATATGATGATGTGATATGTGAGTTATGTTGATGAGTAATTATGATTTAGTAAGAATATTGGTGTTAAGGTTTGTGATTCCCTATGCAAGCACGAAAGTCAATAATTATGCAATGAAATTAGATCCTACTTGTGGTGCATTATTCGGTGTTTGTTATGCTTAATGCTCGCTTACGAGATTATTCGTTTCTTGGTTGGTTGCTTCTCAATCTTTTGCTAGCCTTCATATTGCACTAAGTATGATCTCTACTTGTGCATCCAAAAACCTTTAAATCAGTTTTGCCACATGAGTCCACTATATCTACCTATGTGCGGTATTCTTTTATCGTTCTAAGCAAATTTGTATGTGCCATCTCTAATTTTCAAAATAAACTTATCTTTTGTGTGTTCGTTTCGCTCGTGGAGCGGTGAGGGGTGGCTAATATTTTCCATGCTAGATGTGTTATTCTCACGATGAGTGTTTATTCACTTGTCATTACACGAGAGTAAGGCAAAGGTATTAGGGATGCCCATTCCTGAAATAAAAAATGAATTTACTTTATGTTGTCAAATAATAAATTCCTTGGAAAGTGTTGCTATGGAAGGCACCCGTGGATACAGTTAGCCTTGGAAAGTGAAAGTATGGTTGAAAAAGGAATAAACTTTATTTTCTGTTTGGGAACCACCTATGATATATCTAAGCATGGAAAGTATTGGGAACTCTAAGTCATTTTCGTTGGTGGGAAGGATACACCTCCCAAAATGTTTTTATCTCTAAGTTTTTCGCTTTGAGCTCTGACACCTTTACAAATCTCTACTTCCCTCTGCGAAGGGCCTTTCTTTTACTTTAAGCAATTTATATTTTGAATTTGAGTCTCTATCTTCTCTTATAAAAGCACCAACTAGGAGGCAATATGATCGTACTTGAGTATTGGGTGTAGTTAATATGCGAGTGTGTTTCATGAATGGATCAATGGTTGAGCATGATGGGCTAGGGATAACTTATTTTATCGTTGATATTTTGAAAGACATGGTTGCTTGTTGATATACTTGAGTATTTAAATTATCATGCCAAAACTAGACTATTGCTTTGAACAATATAAAAGTTAAAATGTCCATGCTATAAAGAAAAGAATATGATATGACATGATTGCCAGCATTCCACATCAAAAATTCTGTTTTTTATCACTTACTACTCCAGGACGAGTAGGAGTTAAGCTTGGGGATGCTGATATGTCTCCAACGTATCTATAATTTTTTGACTGATCCACGCTGTTATATTATCAATCTTGGATGTTTAATAATAATTTTATAGTCATTTTTTGGTGCTAACCTATTGACATAATGCCAAGTGCTAATTGCTGTTTTTTTCATGTTTTTTTACATCGTAGAAAATCAATATCAAACGGAGCACAAATGGCACGAAACTTTACAGAGATTTTTTATGGACCAGAAGACACGTAATGGGCCTTGGCTGCGCCTGGGGGGTGCTCCGAGGGGGACCACAACCCACCAGGGCACGCCAGGAGGCCCAGGCGCGCCCTGGTGGGTTGTGCCCACCTCGGGTGCCCCCCGGACCGCCTCTTTGCTCTATAAATAGCACAATATTCCCAAAACCGTAGGGGAGTCGACGAAATATTCATCCAGCCGTTGTAGAGTCCAGAACCACCAGATCCAATCTAGACACCATCTCGGATGGGTTTCACCACCTCCATTGGTGTCTCTCCGATGAGGCGTGAGTAGTTCTTTGTAGACCTTCGGGTCCGTAGTTAGTAGCTAGATGGTTTCCTCTCTCTCTCTCTCTTTGAATTCTCAATACAATGGTCTCTTGGAGATCCATATGATGTAACTCTTTTGAGGTGTGTTTGTTGGGATCGACAAACTTTGAGTTTATGATCAGATCTATATTTTTATATCCATAGAAGTATTTGAGTTTCTTTGATCTGTTTTATCCATGATAGCCTTGTATTTCTTCTCGGATATTTGGGTTTTGTTTGGCCAACTTGATCTATTTATCTTGCAATGGGAAGAGGTGCTTTGTAGTGGGTTCGATCTTATGGTGCTTGATCCCACTGACAGAAAGGGAACCGACACGTATGTATCGTTTCTACTAAGGATAAAACGATGGGATCTATCTCTATATACATAGATCTTGTCTACATCATGTCATCGTTCTTATTGCATTAATCTGTTTCTCCATGAACTTAATACACTATATGCATGCCGGATAGCGGTTGATGTGTGGAGTAATAGTAGTAGATGCAGGCAGGAGTCGGTCTACTAATCTTGGAAGTGATGCCTATGTAATGATCATTGCCTGGATATCGTCATGAGTATTTGAAATTCTATCAATTGCCCAACAGTAATTTGTTTACCCATTGTTTGCTATTTTTCTCGAGAGAAGCCACTAGTGAAACCTACGGCCCCGGGTCTCTCGCTCATATTATTTTCCTTTGTGATCAATTTTATTTTTCTTTTATTTTCAGATCTGTTAAACTAAAAACACAAAAATACCTGCTGTAATTTATTTTATTTTGCGTTTGATCTATCAATATTTACAACTTTCTCCCGTCAACGCACCAATTTCTGGCAGCGTTACCCGAAAGGGATTGACAACCCCTTTAACATGTCGGGTTGCGAGTATTTGTTATTTGTTTGCAGGAGTTGTTTATGTTGTGTTGCTTGGTTCTCCTACTGGTTCGATAACCTTGGTTTCATATCTGAGGGAAATATCTATCGTCGTTGTGCTGCATCATCGCTTCCTCTTTGGGAAAATACCGACGTAGCTTCAAGCGACATCAAGCTCTTGATGGATTTACCTATGGTTGAAAACCAATACCCCCTATCCCGATGAACTGTGATAATCAAATTGTGATCGTCAAGATAAACAGTTCTAAGGACAATATGAAGTCATCAAGGCATGTGAAGAGGAGACTAAAATCTGTCAGAAAATTGAGGAACTCCAGAGTTATTACGTTGGATTATATCCAAATGTCGAAAAACTTGGCAGATGCCTTCGCAAAGGGTCTATCACATAATGTGATAGATAATGCATCGATGGAGATGGGTTTGAGACCAACCGCATGAGTTGTCCATAGTGGTAACCCACTCTATGTGATCAAAGATCCCGTGAAGTAGAAGTGGGAGACAAGTTGTTGGTCAGCTGGGAGGAGAGTATCCCTATTTTAATTATCCCACTCTGTGAAGATGCAATACTCTCCTAATCTGCATGGCAGGCTGATATTTATCTTAATGTGTTCCAAGTAGCTTATTTGAGTAAGAAGAGATGTTGTCATGCAGAGCATCTCCCGAGGAACACACCTATATGAATTTGACTGTTAACGTCGCAGTCTGTGAGAATTGGGTGTTCTCTAATAAATTCATGAATGGCCCTCTAGTATGACGTATATGCTCCACCCGCGGGGAAGCCTTATGGCTGCCCAGTATCGGTCAAGAATTTGTGTGAAACTAGTCTCGCAGAAAACTTGTAGTTCAAGTCATAGTTCACTATTCAAGTTGTGATCTAGTGTAGTATAAATCTCTGAGTGGAAGTTCAACTTTATAGTCTCCACTGAGCAACGGTATATAAACAATGTTTTGGAACAAATGATGAAATGTGCCAATGAGACTTTGTGGAATTTTGCCAGTAGGCCTTTGGCCCAAAGCCCAACTAAAATTCTGAAATTCTCTTGGCCCATTCATGCACAGATGTGAGTGGAGTGAGTGAGATTAAAGTTTAGTCCCACCATGAAAGTTGAGTGAGAGTTGCACCTCGTTATAAGGTGAGCTCTTCTACCACTTGTATGAGCATGAGAAGAGGAGACTACACGCGTGCTCCTCCTCCTTGCTCTCCACATCACGACGCGCTTCGGGTTGCGGGCTTGAGCCGAGCCGAGGACAGAGATGTGCATGTTGTCTATATTTTTGCTGCTCAGGGAAATTAATGAGTCATTAATTAATAACTAATGGACGCGTTAATTACTGAACCGTTTTTGATTCTTTTGGATCGCGACTCGGATGGGGTTTACTCCCACGACCTACCCGGCCCGCACTATATAGTCAGGAAGACGTCTACCCTAGCCGCCGCCGTATCGTATAGTTTCGCACCACCGTTCCAGAACATTGCGCTTCCACGCAAGTCTTCTCCATGCCTCCTCCCGGCGTGCACCGCAAGAAGGGACAACAGGCCTCTAGAACCCCTCCTCTCACGATCCTTGATGGGAGAAGGGCAGTCGGATTTTTGGGGAGCGCACTCATGCGACTGCTGGCAGCGACGTCTTCGCCAACGACGACATCTTCCCCGACCTCGGCATCCTTATCCTCAATGACATGGCCGACAACCTCAACGCCGGCGGTGCTGCTCATGCTGCACCGTATGTGATGCTATCCTTCTTGTTCGAGATCATGATAGAATTCATGTTTCTAGTATGTGCCCTAGATGTGATATGTTCATCTACTATGCTAGTTCGCATGATTAGTTTAATCTCTGCTAGTGCTGCCATGATTTATTTTCTGTTTATTCGGATTAAATCTCGTAGTAATTTGCTCATATTCCCAACACTGCATGGTTCTTTTCTATGTTGATGACCTTTGGTCGAGTAGGATATTGACCTCCTTCACTGTGACTCTCAAATAATACTCCTGTTTTTGTATATGTGTTAAGACGAGAGTTGTTCAACAGAAATCCTATTTTTTATCTCAGACAATTGTTCCAAAATCACATTTTTTTCATTTTCAGTAACAATACCATGTGATGTTTTATATTCTTCTAGTTTGTGTCGAGCGTTGGGTAGACCAATGAGTACAACTCCTCCTACTCCGTCTTTCCGGGCATTATGATCACACGTATTTGCATCTAAACACATAATACTTGCATCGTTTTAAATTATTTGAAGTTTTAGGTTTGCCTTGAGTCAAACTTTTTTATGTTTCATAGATCCATGAATATTCATGATAAAGTATACACTATATCAATTATATATGGTATAAAAACATATTTTGTAATGATTTCTTTTTTGCGGAGAAATATTTTATAATGATACTAGCACGCAACGACGCGGCAAGGGTGAAAATACCACATTCATGGCTGGTTGAAAGGTTACAGGTGCAGCCGTGAGACCGAATGGTATATTGCCTTGAATTCGAAGTGTCTGTGGTGAGTGCAGGATGCTGTCTTTGGACTTTGGTACATCTCCTGCAGCAATTTGTATCTCATGGTACCCCGGGCACAAATATACCTTGGTATAGAATGTTGGGCCGTCCAATTCGTCCAGCAGTTCCCCAATAATCGACATGGGAAATTTGTCTTTCACTGTCACTGCCTTCAGCTACCTATAGTCGACGCAAATTGCCAGGTGTTATCTTTCTTGCGCACCAACAACACAGGCGAAGTGCGAACCATCCTGTGATTGGATGGTTAAGAGGACAGTGATATCCCTAGCCCATCACGGTTATCCTAGACTTGACATGGGTGCTCGCATTTCCTGTATTTATTTCAGGCCTTCCGACGATGTGCATTCAGTGAAAAAAGATGTTCCATCTACTATGAAGGCGTCTGTGGCGACTTCGTCAATCCCAAGATGGTGTGACGGCTCAGTCTCTCAGACATGCTCACAGAGGTAGGGTGTGCGTGTGTGCGTTCATTGTGGTGAGTGTATGTGCGTATGTATGAGAGTCTATGTAGGTAATATGTTAAAAAACGGCACAGGCAAAGCAAACAGGTTGTGACTGCATTGAATGATCCCTTGTTCTAGCATTGCTCGTACTTGTTTTTTGATTTCATCTTTCTGCTGTGAAGTGTAGCGATAAGGCTTCACCAGCATTGCACGCACACCTGGCAATAACTTGATATGATGGTCGTCATCTCGCCGTGGTGGAAGGTCTTGTGTTGTTCGAAAGCATCTATATTTTTGTCGAGAACATGCTGAATTTGAACTAGCAACGTACAATGGCTAGGAACCGGGGGAGGAAGTGGGAGGAGAAGAAGAAGAAGCGAGAAGGTGCGACAACCAAGATGACAGAGAGGTTCGAAGACATCATGCCGAAGGAAGAGACACATGCATCAAATGCATTGACGTGAAAGAGGAAAAGAAGACCGAGAGGTTTGACAAGTTCATCATTGTGCAAGAGAAGTTGGTCAAGCTCCAAGAGAAGAAGGTTGAGCTCACGACCGCTTTGGAGGACAACAAGATTTTGACCATGAAGATGTTGGACTTGGATCCCGATGCGGGAAGATCGTGCAAGCCTACTATGCTATAATGTTCAAGCGCTTGGCGGCCGATTTGGAGGAGTCTACCGTACAACAAAGGATTTGGCACAGACAGCTGGTTTGGGAGACAAAAAAAATGAGATTTTCTGCACGGACAACCAAACTTGCAAGTTTAACATTTGACACATCCGAAGTGGTTTGATTATAATTGCATATATTTGCACTTCATATTAAATTGCTACATTGATCTATATATGCGTGTCAAACTAAGGAGGCCGGACCTTGGACAGACATTTGATGCACAAGGTTGGATGGCTAGCTCTATTAGCGTTGTCTGCGGGCACATCCGAATGTCTTGGCAAATATTTAAGATGTCTGTTTTGAGGTACAGATGTCGAAGATACATGAATGGTTGTAGATCCTGTTATCGAGAGACCAATTGTGCCGTACCGCTTCCCTAAAGAAAATGTACCGTACCACTAGCTACCCATCGCATGCTCCGAGATATATGTGTGCCACGCTTCCTGTGCATCGGGTTGGCGTGAGGTGTGTGGTTTGTTGGTTGGGAGTGTGATGAGAGGCTTCCGGGGGCCCGAAAAGGCTCCGCGACATGATGTCACAATATTGGTGGGGTGATAGCAAACACACCGGAAAAAGATGCACTGTATATCATGGTGAAAATGTACATTCCAAAAATGAGTAGTGGTATGGGGTTCAGAGATATACTCCCTTCGTTTCTTTTTACTCTGCATATAAGGTTTGATCAAAGTCAAGCTTTGTAAAGTTTGACTAACTTTATATTAAAAAATATAAACATTGACAATATGAAATCAATATTATCAGATGCATCACAAAATGTATTTTCATACTGTATAGTATTAATATTGTAGATGTTCATATTTTTTCATTTAAATTTGGTCAAACTTTATGTAGTTTGACTTTGACCAAATCTTATATGTGGAGTAAAAAGAAACAGGGGGAGTACATTGCCTCAACCTTGCTCTGCTTGCTGAACGGGCGTGGTGATTAATCGAGAACGTAGATTCTCTTTGTGCTATGGTGCTATGAGAAAGATAGTACCCTTCTGGAGACCCTTCGAATGCAGAGGCGAAAAAGGTAGCTCCTATACAAGGCAGAGCATATGTGAAGGGATCAAAACTGTCAAAAAAGGTCATATGTTGGCGTGTCTATGATAGTAACAGTATAGACATGTGAAAGGATGAGTGGATCCCTCATGGTCCTTCGAGAAGAACTATAATTGATCCTAAAAAAAGAATTATAACAAGAAGGGGCCATGATATCATCGAAGGTGTAGCATGTGTTAAACGCCGTTGTGCACCAACGTTCAAATGTTCTGATGCTTTGATTTCCCTGCCAAAAAGCGTAAATGTAATTTCCACAATATACACATTTCATTTTGGCAAACAATGAATTCATACTTTTTTGGGAACACTATAAATGCATACATTATAATTATCTATATATAGGTGTGCATATATAGAGTATTATGCATATACTGGTGACCACATAAAGGCCTTCCTTGATTACTTGCAATTTTATTCAAACAAATAATTATTTGTTACTCCTTGTGTGGAAAACTACTAATTTAGTACTCTAACTACAAGTACGGATATGCAGTCGATAAAAATACTCCCTCCATTTTTATATACAAGGCCACTATGGAATATACATTTTGCATCTATACAAGGCCACAAAAAGTAATCGAGGCAAAGTTAATGATATTTTCTCGTACTAACAACATGTTTAATACTTGCATGCATGCACTCATAATGACAGTGAGCTACTTCCTCCACTCAGTTTCTTTGCATGCATGCGGAGTATTAATGATTCCAGTAAACTAGGAAAAAATTGACTTGTAAAGTAGGCATTAAATTTTACATTGATACTTGTAATCTGAGTTTGTGGCCTTTATACAAAAATGGAGGGAGTATATGATTGCCACCCTTAATTACATTACACCTTTCTTTTTGAGAAGTACTCCCTCTGTAAAAAATATAAGAGCGTTTAGTCTTATATTTCTTTACAGAGGGAGTATTCCATCTAAAGCCTCGAACTAAATTGTTTCCAAAAATAGCATGCCTGTTCTTTGCATTATAAACAACCATGCGAATTCAGTTAGCTCGTCCGGCAACCACTAGCTGAATAATACACATCCCAGCAGTCTGTAACCTTCGCTAGGTCTCTCAGCACTCCCCAAACAAGCTCGTGAAGTCAGGATGAGGCCATTCTACACGATGCTACTAGCCCTCGCCATTGTGGTGCTCTGTTCAGGTATGCATATCCACTCACCGACTCACGTTGGCATATCTACGTGTGTTATTAGTTTCAACTTTTCAAGTAACACAAACTGGAGTAATATATATGCCTCTCGCTAACTTCTCTGTGTGCGCTGTTCGATTCGTAGATGTGGTGACAGAGGTGGTGACGGCTAACGGCGGTGGTGCCACTGCGACGGTGACCCCCATGGACTGCAAGGTGCTCCCGACCATCCCCGGCATATGCAATCCTGACAAGTGCATGCAGTACTGCCAGGACCGCATCAGCGGCACCTCGGTGGGCGAGTGCGTTTCCGACGGATGCCAGTGCACGTACTGCGGTATCCCACCTAGTGGTCATCGGAACTGAACGGAGAGCAGGCAAACGCTGCTGCATGCTTCTTTTTCCTGAAGAATAATGATAACTAGTCGTCAATCCGTGCATGTGCACGGTCTAGTGATTTTGAAAACATGAATTTTGAAATAATCGAAGATCTTTCTCTGTTAATATAGCAGGAGTTCAAAATATATTAGAACTTGGAATGCAACTTTTGAATATCTCCCAACTAATAATTATGCACCATGGAAATATGATTAACACTATGAGACAATTAAATTGGAGAGTGGAAATAAGCTATGGAGTTTTCAGGAAACATTTAGAATGAAATGTCTCTAAGCGTAGCCCCATCAAAATCTTTTTGAATCAAAATGTGGTTCCTTAAGTTTTGATTTTAAGTTAGCATGCATGATTGATCAATCTCACTCACTGCATTCTCTGAACATCACAAATAGCTTGCTACACCTGCAAGAAATATCCTTGAAATATTAATGCACTTAAAAGCCTTATTAGCACATAAGTAGAAAATTACAGAAATTCACAACAGAAAAACTTATGTGAGAATCATATGCTTCCATAACCTGATTTCTTTTCTTGCATGCGAAGTTCTGATATGAGGAGATCGTATCAATGTGGTAGATTTGGCATTATTGCAATACATATACAAACTTTGAAAAAAAGTACCTTATGAGATACTGATGTGCAACAACAATGAAGATCATTCTCTCGAGAAATCTATCTATCTTGAACATCGGATGCTTGTAATTATCAATGTCTTCAAATCCAGAGTAGCGATTTATAATTAAGCTTCCGTAATATTATTTTTCAGGTAAGTTATGATCAACAATTATCTTGCAAATTGTTAACTAAGCAATCTTTAATACCAGGGGATAATATAGAAGCATATAAAGAAGGCAGTATAGCTGGACACCCATATTCAGAATGCTGTGAATCATCCATCATGCATAACAAAGGTCAAATTTTAGGAGTGCACTGTTTGTTTGAAACATCTATATAAAGCAATTTTTGTAGTCTGAACCAAAACAACACAACAGAAAGCAAAATAAACATTACATACCTGCTACTTTGTCTACTCTTCGATTGATGAGGTGACCTATTTTTCAATCTGTAAGCTTGTGCTAATGAAGTTCATGTTATCCATGACACATTTAGTGGAACCAATAGAATAGAATAAATGGAGTACATGAACCTATAGGCAAAATGTATAGCCAAAACACAAAATACAATGATTCTTATATTAGATGGAAAAAAGATTACTCGTAGCTTATAAAAGGAGCTTGTAGTGAATACACTAATATTTTGTATAAAAGTTCTGTCTATTTAAGTGTATATAGAAACTTCTCAGAAGAAAAATCCAGGCTCTTGAAAAGAAACGTTTTTTTGGGCATTCATTGGGACAACACTTTCCAAAACAAAAGAACAGGCGTAAATATTTAATACTCCCTCTGTAAAGAAATATAAGAGCATTTAGATCACTATTTTAGTAATCTAAACACACTTATATTTGTTTACCGAGGGAGTAGTGAGCAATAGTAAGTCAAACGTGTTACCTTCTCTGATACTTTAACCAATATGATGCGGCCTAGAACAGACAATAGCAACTTCTGAAGGTCTATGAGATCATATAACCACCTATATATGCTTAGTTAATCTAGTTTGCAACTAACATATGATTACCTCAAAATAACCCTGACCCGAGACCATACGGATGGTTTCTCACACACCTTTGGACCTACAAGTTTTTAGCCCGGCGTAGAAACTGTAAACAATCTACAACGTAAGAAGGCTGAAACTTGATCTGAACAACATCAAGGTAAGCACTGTGAATCGGGAACTAAACTTCAAAACCTTTCACTACAATGGTTTCTTTACATGAGAAACCATGCACCAACCGCTGATTTGGTCTCTAGGGACGAAAGCAACAGTAACAGTTAGCACTTGCTGCATAATATGGGGAGAAATAGGACGACATGAAGATGACAAAACTTGACATTTTCTGTTTTCCATACAGAGCTACTTTTTAACACTATCGAGGAGGTGAACAGATTGCCGTTCAGCTTTACCATGAGGTTAAATTGAGCATCTTTTTCGATCTCCCGTATTGCTTAAAATACATGCTGCTAAGGTGCCATGTTTTTGACCTTGTGTATGCATATACATTCCATGTCTGCAAATAAGAATATATAAAACAAAAGTGCAGACAACACTATAAAGAAAAAAAATCACCAGAACAGAGTATGGTTTGTGCACGTGTCCTATTGGATAATTGGGTAAGCATAAAACTGAAAGTACAGATCCAACTACAAAGTTGTAGTTTTTCCTATAAGATTTAAGAAGCAGAGAGATGTAGACTGAAGAAACGCTACAAAACGACTAATTCAGTTTCCAACAAAATAAGTAGAGGTTCTTGAGTTCACTCTGCACAAGCCAGAAGTAAGGCCACATCTTTCTTGTACTGAATCCCCTAACTGTATTGTATGGCACCCACAAAACTTAACCATCGTATTAATACGTATCTAGATAGGTCTGAAACAAAACACTTATCATCTAAATACTCAAAACGAAACTCTAAGGTTTTACCTGTTCTTTGAGACCATGTCTCACAACATCATAATAATCACTAAAAATACAAACCTATTGCATCCTTGCTAGCTCCTTAATTACCTCTACTGCAATCAGTCTACCATAGTCGTTTGGCTCTACAACTTTCCCAACAATGGCATCTATTCGATCTGATTCAGGTAGCATGGGTGGATGCATGAGATAATTGCTGCTACTCATCTGGCTTAGGCCCGTGGATTGCTGACTGCCACTACTATCTTGCTGCTACTCAACACCAGGTGACGTCGTTGTCAGCCAGACTTAGCATGACATGTCTAGTGAACTACTTGCGTGATCAACCCCCCTCTTCTGCTACTCCTCAAATTCTTCTGTAAAAGTTACAGAGGCACTTACCTTCCTCCAGGAGAGGATCCTCATGTAGATTTAATTGGTACAATCTCCCAGGAGGATCTGTTGTTGTTCATGATATTAGTAAGAGGAGGAAATCAAGAGAACGCCTAGAGGAATCCATTGTTGTTCTTCCCTTTAAGGGCCGCAGCGCCATAAAACTGCCGTACTTCCTCCAATCTGCGGCCTACGGCCTCAGCAACTATGGTGGTTGTTCAATCCAACTCAAACTCTTATTGATGCACCTCCTTCTCCACGGCATCGTCCATCGTGGGTTGCAATTTGACCTGGCATGGAAGCTGAGGAGATTGAAAGGATCTCCATCTCCGCTAGACCAATGAAGATGGATTGCAGCCAATCCTTCTCGGGGCAGAGTTTAGAACCAATGGAATTTTTTTTGAGCATCAGTACAGACACAAGTGCTTATATACACGCGCATACACTCACCCCTATGAACGCACGCACGCACATCCTACCCCTATGAGCACCTCCGAGAGACTGAGCTGGCATATCATCTTGAGATTTACGAAGTCACCATAGGCGTCTCGTCGTCGACGAGAATGTCTCCTCCCACTGAAAGCGCATCGCCGGAAATCCTGAAATAAATTCAGGAATAATGCGAGCACCAGGATTTGAACCCTGGTGGGTTGGGGATACCACTGTCCACCTAACCAACTCAACCAAAAGTTGATTCGCTTAGAACCAATGGAATTGGGGAGAGGTTTGGCTGGCTGGATCATTTATCTAGATTCATTGTTGCGTGAAGGCTGGTTTTTGTCTCTACAACCGTGGAAGCCTTGTGGGCCCTATGATTAAAGGCCGGTTTTCATCTCTACAATCATGGCAGGATTGTGGGCCCTATGATTAATCTTCTTAGTCAAGGATTATATGAGTTAATCCACACCGTAAAAATTTGGTCCCACCGGATGAACGGTTAGTATTTTCTAATTAACGTGGTAACTTTTTGGGAGTCTATAATTAGTATAGGTATAGGTATAGATAGATAGATAGATAGATAGATAGATAGATAGATAGATAGATAGATAGATATAGATAGATAGATAGATAGATAGATATGTTGATGACGTTTGGTCGAGTAGGATATTGACCTCCTTAACTGTCACTCTCAAATAATGCTCGTGTTTTTATATATTTTATATCGCAAAAAGAAATACAAGCAATGCCAGGATTCATGTGCTAAAGAAAGAGCCAACCTGAATTGATATTATTAAATACCTCTATCGCACTTTTCTCCTTCCTTCCTTCCTTTCTTTTTCTTTTTTCTTTTTTCTTTTTTCCATTTCATTTCTCGTTTTTTCAAACAGTTTTTTGTCGGGTTTTATTTATATTTTTTTCTGCACCTTTTTTGTTTTCCTTTTTCTATTGCAATGTGCAAACTTTGTCAATTTTGCTTTTTCTAAAAATCAATAAACTTATTTCAATTTTGTGAATATTTTCTAAAAATTGGTTAAATTGTTTAAAATTGTGAACTTCTTTTCAATATTGATGAACTTTTTAAAAAAAATCGATGAGCCTTTGTAAAAATGTGTGAATTTTTTCAAAGTCGATGGACTTTTTCAAAATCGATAAACTTTTTCCAAATCCTTGGAAATTTTTTCCAAAATCCGTGAATTTTTTTTCTATTCATGGTCTTTTTCAATTTGTGAACATTTTGCAAATCCAGAAACTTTTTTTCAAATCCATAAACTTTTCCAAAAAGATGAACCACTTGTTGTAAGTCAACGGTTAATGGTCAACTTGTTGAACCACGAAGAACCAATCGGGGGTATGCTCCTCACGAGCGAGGGCCGATCGCTCGTGTAGTTCGGCCGGCCCCATGAAAGGTGACGTGAGAGCACTGCGTCCACTAACTGGTGCAACAAGCGCTAACTAGGAGCTCCCGTTGTATAGGAAGTAGCGTCACACAAACCGGCGCACACACCTCTCCGTCCGCGGCTTGGCCCATTTATTTAGTTTTCTTTTTTTAACCTTCAAAATATAGGTGCATGAAGTAGAATTCCAACTATTGAACTCTTGGATTACTTCCACCTGCTATAACTTCGAACTGTGAACTCTTTCTTAAATTTGTGAATCTTTTCAATTTGTAGATTGATTAAGGTGGAGCTTAATGTGCTCATTTTCCAAACTTTTTTCACAAATTTAAGGAATGTTCGCATTTCAAAAATATTGATAATTGTTTTCAAAAGTATGTGGTTTGCCTGTCCATTAGGTGGACATTCCCTAGATTTGTAGATTGATCAAGGTGGAGCTTCTGACCTTAACGGCAATTTCTCCCTCAGACCGTATTTCTTGAAGGGTTGTGGTGGATCTATTCCGCCTAGGCGCCAGGATGCTTCGGGAAGATTTTTGTACCCACCTACTTGCCTATCTTGGCCTTGAGGAGGGCAGTCGGGCTTCTCGGCCCACTCGCACTTAGATAGCACGCTGTCCTTGGCCTCCTCGTCTAGCTCTGGAAGTGTAACGCCCGGATAATCATGCTATAGTAATCTCACGTTAATGGTGCCACGTCACCTCTATCACTGTAGTTAATCTCGGGTTAATTTGAAACCGCTTCAAAATTCAAAAATTAAAATAAAGTCAACAATAAAAGTTTTTCAAAAGTTGAAACAAAAATGTTCGGAGTGTGCAGTTAAATACCAGGGTAATTATAATAAAGCAAACACATTTTTATAAAATGCCTAGATGATTTAAAATGATTTAAAACAGAAAAGAAAATAAATAAAAAGAAAAGAAACAACAAAAAAACAAAAGAGGCAGACCCCCCTCCACTGGGCCAATTGTGGCCGAGCTGGCCAGCCCAACTGGGCAAAGGCCCAGCCGACTGGCCCAGCCGGCCACCCCCCACTACCCCTTATCCACTCCCTCCCCCAAACCCTAACCACCCCATCGCCCCACTCCCCCCCCCACGACGCCACCTCTCCCC
>NC_041392.1:93630522-93639942 GCF_002162155.2 Triticum dicoccoides | reverse complement strand
CGTGCCAACGCGTGCTCGCTGCGCCTTCGACCGCGCCCAACGACCCCCCCTCCCGTGTGGCACCCCGCACCCCGCCGCACACGCCTGCGTCCAGAGCCCGCTGCGCGCCACCCGCGGCGTTCCCTGCCCCTGCTGCCATGCTCCCGGTCGTCCTTCCCGTGTAGCCCCCCTGCCGGTGCCCTCCACCGCGGGCCCACCTCCCTCTGTCGCTGCCGCTTATCGCCGTCTGCGTGAGCCCCGACACCGGCCACCCCTGCTGCTCGCGTCGCCCCCCCTGCAGCGAGACCGCGCGCCCGCATCGTGCTATCGCTGCTAGCCACTCCTGGCCTCGCCCCCGCATGCTGCGATGCGCCGCGAGCCGCCGCTGCTCTGCTTCGCTGCGGCTACTCTGCCGCTTCTATCGCTACTACCTCGATGCGTCCTCCTCCGCCCCGCTACCTCTATTGTCGGGCCTCACCCCCCTGCGCCCGCTCCGCCCAGCCGGTCCACGGCCACCCCTCTGCCGCCTCCCCTGGCCCTGGCCATCGGCGTGCGCCGTGTGTGTTCCCAGCGCCCCTCGGGCATGCGCCCCTCGGGCATGCGCCCGTTCGGGCCATGCCCATTAGCCACGCGCCCAGCACCCGTTAGGCTAGATGGGCCACTGCCATTCAGGCCCCATGCCCCAGAACGTTTTAAAAAATAATTAATTAATTAATTAATTAATTAATTAACTTAAGTATTCTTAATTAATTAATTAAAGAGTTAATTAAACTAATTAACCTAAACCCTAATTAACTAAAATAGTCAATGATAGGGGGGTCCCACCCCTGTTGACCAGTCAAACGTTGACTGGTCAACTGGGTCCCTCTGGCCCACCTGTCAGCCACTGGGTACACTTTTGTGTACACTGTGTTGCGTGCGCCTAGCAATTTAGCAATTATTTTCAAATTAAAAATAATTTCAGTAATTAATAAAATCTTTAGAAAATCATATCTTTTAATCCGTAACTCGGATTAAAATATTTTCAACATGAAAGTTGCTCAGAACGATGAGACGAATCTGAATACGCAGCCCGTTCGCCCGCCACGCATCCCTAGCATAGAAAACATACAACTTTCCCCCTCCAGTTTGTCTGTCCGAAAACGCGAAACACCGAGGATAATTTCCCGGATGTTTCCCCCCTTCACCGGTACCACCTCGTACCGCGTTAGGGCACGCCTAGCAACACGCCTTGCTTTGTCATGCATCGTTACGCATCTGTTTGCATTGTATTCATTCTTTCTTCCCCCTCTTCTCTCGCTAGACACCAAGATCGACGCCGCTGCTACCCAGTACGACTACGGTGTTGATGACCCCTCTCTCTTGCCAGAGCAACCAGGCAAGCCCTCCCCTTGATCACCAGATATCGCCTACTCTACTCTCTATACTGCTTGCATTAGAGTAGTGTAGCATGTTACTGCTTTCCGTTAATCCTATCCTGATGCATAGCCTGTCCTTGCTATTACTGTTGATACCTTTACCTCCAATCCTAATGCTTAGTATAGGATGCTAGTTTATCATCAGTGGCCATACTTTCTTGTCCGTCTGCCATGCTATACTATCGGGCCGTGATCACTCGGGAGGTGATCATGGGTAAATACATATATACATAATATATGATACTTGTGGTGACTAAAGACGGGTCGGCTCGTAGGAGTACCCGCGAGTGATTCACGGATTGGGTCCGAAAGGACGTTTGTCCCGATGGCCCTCTAAGTGGATCTTTGTGGTGAAGCGACAAGGCAGGTTGAGAGCACCTTGGAGAGGGGTGGGCCTGGCCCTGGTCGGCGTTCGCGGTTATTTCAAGATAACACATTTAACGAGATCTTGGTATTTGATCTGAGTCTAGCCACTGGCCTATACGCACTAACCATCTACGCGGGGACAGTTATGGGCACTCGACATCGTGGTATCAGCCGAAGCCTTCGTGACGTCAGTGACTGAGCGGTGCGCACCGGGTTGGACTGGAACGCCTACTCTTGTTTAAGGGAGGCTAGGTCTGCTCACCGGCCGCGTACGCAATGTGCAGGTGTGCAATGGGTGATGGGCCCAGACCCCTACGCCATAGGATTTAGACCGGTGTGCTGACCTCTCTGTTGTGCCTAGGTAGGGCTACGATGTGTTGATCTTCCGAGGCTGGGAATGACCCAGAAAAGTGTGTCCGGCTAAATGGGATCGAGCGTGTTGGGTTATGTGGTGCACCCCTCCAGGGAAGTTAATCTGTTCGAATAGCCGTGATCTTCGGTAATAGGACGACTTGGAGTTGTACCTTCACCTTATGACAACTAGAACCGGATACTTAATAAAACGCACCCTTCCAAGTGCCAGCTACAACCGGTGGTCGCTCTCTCATAGGGCGACGAGGGGAGGATCATCGGTTAGGTTTATGCTATGCGATGCTACTTGGTGAACTTACCATCTACTCTCTTCTCCTGCTGCAAGATGGAGGTTACCAGAAGCGTAGTCTTTGATAGGTCTAGCTATCCCCCTCTTATTCCGGCATCCTGCAATTCAGTCCACATATGATACCCTTATTCCTTTTGATACCAATGCATACATATGTAGTGTAGCTCCTTGCTTGCGAGTACTTTGGATCAGTACTCACGGTTGCTTTGCTCCCCCTATCCCCCCTTTCTATACTCGATCATTGCGACCAGACGTTGGAGCCCAGGAGCCAGACACCACCGTCGACAACGACTACTGCTACTCAGGAGGTGCCTACTACTACGTGCAGCCCGCTGACAGCGACCAAGAGTAGTTTAGGATGATCCCAGGCAGGAGGCCTGCGCCTCTTTTGATCTGTATCACAGTTTGTTCTAGCCCTCTTAAGGCAAACTTGTTTAACTTATGTCTGTACTCAGATATTGTTGCTTCCGCTGACTCGTCTATGATCGAGCTCTTGTATTCGAGCCCTCAAGGCCCCTGGCTTGTAATATGATGCTTGTATGCCTTATTTTTATTTGTAGAGTTGTTATGTGATATCTTCCCGTGAGTCCCTGATCTTGATCGTACACATTTGCGTGTATGATTAGTGTACGATTGAATCGGGGGCGTCACAAGTTGGTATCAGAGCCGACTGCCTATAGGAATCCCCGTTCCACACTCCTTGCCCGAAGTCGAGTCTAGACATTACAAAAACTTTTACTAACATGGTTGTGTGCCTTACGGGCCCACGTCGCCATCTGGGTGGTATTAGGATCTTCTACTCCTCGATACTTACTCTAGGACTCTGAAATCTCTTCTACTTGGGTTAAACGATTTTACTAACTTTAATATTAGGATCCCGTGACCACGTTCACCCCAAAGTTGGATAAGCCCTAGCTATTCATTAGAGTAGTATATTGAACATTATCCACATTGTCATTTGACTCCTATGAAAACATCTTTGTTTTCAGATGGAACCCACGAGGCAGGTCGTGCGCCACACGACGGCCATTGGTGCCTCAGGATCACCTGCTGTGTTGATTGAGATGATGACCTATCCGGGTTATCACTGGCACCCTGAGTACACAGTCTATGAGGAGTATCAGGACTTCAACCAGGAGCAGTACCGTGCCATCATCCACCACTACTCTCGGGAGTATGACTCCACTACCGTGCTGCACACTGCTCATGGTGTTGGAGTGACTATTGATATGGCGGTCCACGATGTTGCTTATGCTGCTCTGACACTTCTTCGTGTTGAGTATCAGGAGTTGGAGGGCTCCCCCTTCAGGCACATTGCTATCGCATCCGATGTTGGTGCGGAGGGATACTACACTGCTGCCTACTCCACTGTCACCCAAGAGCCCTTCTACCATCAGAACCTAGTTCTGCATGCTGATGGGCTAGATAGAGCTAACTGAGCTCTTCGCCACGAGTTGTACACCACTCGTCAGCACCTTTACTGTGCTCTGACGATGTTGCACCCCTTTGTCAGATCCAGAGAGCTGCCGTGTTCTGCGATCTACCCAGCCAGGATCGTGATGCCCCAGGGCGTCGGCTGGCCAGATGTGGGAGGCTACTCTCCCGCACTTGGTCCTCTTCTGCCACTTGAGCGTCGGTTTCTGGACCAGAGTACCCGCGGACGCCAGGTTGCCGACGTGGAGTTCCCGATGCCACACTACCAGCTTTCAGGCTACAGCTACCTCCGCAGTACCGCGTGGGACTAATGTAGACTTGCTTGTTAGTGTTAGATGCATTCGCCGCGAGCCTATGTGCCGCCTATGTACTGAACTCTGTGTACCGAACTCTATGCATGATCTGTTTTGTAAGATATGCCGACTACTATGTAGTATCTATCGTGCTGCTTTCGTTATGCATGTTTCATCAGGAATGATTCTTGTCCTTGCAATTTCTCAATGCTGAACTACTCCTGTTATATATTAGAAGGATGGTTAGACCAGGTGGTCGTGGTCGTGGTGGCAACGCCCCACCATCGCCTGAGTACATGGCTGGGATGATGCAACAGTTTGAGCTGAATCGTCAGTTCATGGAGAATATTATGGCTCAGTTTCCTCGCCCCAATATGAACTAGCAGCCAACCCAAGTGACTCTGCAGGATTTCATGCGCCTAAACCCGACCGTGTACCGCAGCTCAACTCAGCCTCTGGATGCTGATGACTGGCTCCGTGACATCACTTATGAGATGGAGTCTGCTGATGTAGCCCCTGCCAGCTACGTCACCTTTGCTTCTTTCTTCCTGAAACGACCCGCAGCTCAATGGTGGGACAGCCACAGGCGTACTCTGCCAGCTGGAACAATCATCACCTGGCCAAACTTCCAAGCTGCCTTTCGTGCTCGCTTCATTCCTCAGGGAGTCATGGACCGGAAGAAGCGTGAGTTCCGCAACCTCACCCAAGGCAACAAAATTGTGGAAGATTATCAGCGGGAGTTTCTGGACTTGTCCCGCTATGCTGAAGAGGACATTGCAACTGATGCACGCAGACATGAGAAGTTCTGTGATGGCCTTCAAGCTGACATCAAGCTCGCACTTCTAGTGCATGACCTTGCTGATTTTGCCACCCTGGTCAACAAGGCCATCAATTACGAAACTGGTCTGCAGGAATACCAGAGCTCTCATAGGCGCAACCGTAACACGGGCTCATCTTCAGGCCCGTCCTCGCAGAAGCGTAAGATATGGATTCCCAACAGCATGTACCAGCCAACTGCACCTGCCCCAAGGCAGTCCTATGCTGCACCTCGTCTGCCTGCTCCACCAACTAGGCAGCCAAGACTTCCAGCTCCACCACCACAAGCTCTTGTTCCCACCCCCAATAATGGTATGTGCTTCAGGTGTGGTCAACCAGGACACCGTGCTAGGGAATGCCACCAGAACCAGAATCAACTTGCCCTCCCTGTAGCTGGCCGTGGAAACAACCAGCCTCGCAACAACAATGCTAGGTCTTATGGCCGTGTTCATGCCAACCACGTTGATCTTAATGAAGCTTAAGATCAGCCTGCTACTGTGATCGGTACACTCCTCGTAAATTCAGTACCTGCATCTGTTTTATTCGATTCAGGAGCATCGCATTCATTCATGTCAAAAGATTTTGCATACAAGCATGACGTTAAATGTGAGGAGATGAACACTTCGGTATTGGTAAAAACCCCTGTGGGACAATGTCAAACCTCACTGGTTGGCATCGACGTCCCCGTGGAAATCGAAGGGCTAGAATTCTATGCCTCTCCCATTATCCTGAAGTCGTCTAACATCGACCTCATTCTGGGAATGGATTGATTGAAAGCGCATACTGCTTCTATAGTTTGCGCCACTAAGGTCGTCCATCTGCTACACCCTTCTGATGAAATAATTGCTTACCAAGCTCATCTAGTTCAGAATGCCGAGGCACGACTTTATGCCTTGAATGCGTTGAACGCTACACCACTCGAGGGCATTGAAAACATTCCCGTCGTTCGTGAATTCCAAGACATCTTCCCAGAAGAACTTCCAGAGATTCCCCCTGCTAGAGCTGTCGAATTCATCATCGACTTGAAACCCGGCACCACCCCTATAGCCAAATGACCCTACAAGATGCCACCACATGAACTCATTGAGCTTAAGGAGGAAATCGACAAATCTCTTGTCAAAGGTTTCATTCGCCCAAGTTGCTGTCCTTGGGGAGAACCTTCTCTCTTTGTTAAGAAGAAGGATGGGACAAACCGATTAGTCCAAGACTACCGTCCTATAAACCAAGCTACCATTCAGAATAAATATCCTCTTCCTCGGATCAATGATCTTTATGATCAACTGGCTGGTTCTTCAGTGTTCTCCAAACTCGACTTGAGGTTGGGTTACCACCAGATCCATGTTCGTGAAGAGGACATCCCAAAAACCGCCTTCGTGACCCGGTATGGATCATACGAGTACACCGTCATGTCATTCGGCTTAACGAACGCTCCCGCCACCTTCTCTCGTCTGATGAACTATATATTCATGGATTACCTCGACAAGTTCGTCATGGTTTATCTGGAAGATATCCTTGTATTTTCCAAGAACAAAGAAGAACATGCTGAACATCTTCGTCTTGTGCTGGAAAAGCTTCGAGAGCATCAACTGTATGCTAAGTATTCCAAGTGTGAATTCTGGCTCCCCGAAGTAACCTCTCTTGGGCATGTCATCTCCAAGGATGGTATTGCCATCAACCCTGAACAAGTTCAGGCTATTCTCGATTGGACTCCTCCGAAGAATGTCAAGCAAGTCCGAAGTTTTCTCGGTCTCGCCAGCTATTGCCGTCGATTCGTCGAGAACTTCTCCAAGATTGCCAGGCCTCTGACTAATCTATTGCATAAAGGTGTCAAGTTTGAATGGAGAGACAAGTGTCAGGAAAGTTTCCAGGCGCTCAAAGACAAGTTGACTTCTGCCCCAGTGCTTGCTCCACCTGATACTAAGAAGGACTTCGTCATTTACTGCGACGCTTCCCGTCAAGGATTAGGCTGTGTCCTAATGCAAGAGCGCAGAGTGATTGCTTATGCCTCTCGTCAACTGTGCCCTCACGAAAAAAACTACCCAGTTCACGACCTCGAGCTTGCTGCTGTCATTCATGCACTGAAGCAGTGGCGACATTACCTTCTCGGTAATCGTTGTGAAATCTTCACCGACCACGAAAGTCTGAAGTATCTGTTTACTCAGCCAGATCTGAACCTCCGTCAGCAGAGATGGATGGAGACTATTGCAGACTTTGACGTGGGTATATCCTATACCCCCGACAAGGCTAATGTAATGGCTGATGCCTTGAGCCGCAAGTCTTACTGCAATCACCTCCAGGTTCACAAAGTTCAGCCCGCACTTGTCAAAGAATTTAGAAAGCTGAACCTTCATATTGTTCCTCCTGGAGCACTCGCCCCCCTCCCCCAGAGTTTCAGAAGATGAATCTTCGTGTTGTTACTAAGGGTTCTCTAAATACCCTGGTTGTTGTACCAGGCCTCGTAGCTGGTATAAAGACTATTCAAGGTTATGACTCTGAAGTCCATAAGATTAAACGTCATGTAGCAGAAGGAAAGCCCTCCTTCTTCTCTATCGCCAATGATGGTGCCTTGTACTTCAAAGGCCGCCTAGTAGTACCACGTTCGAGGAAAAACCTGGATCAGACTAAAGAGGTTATGAAAGAAGCTCATGATACGCCTTTGTCTATTCATCCTGGTAGTACAAAGATGTACCAAGACATCCGTAAAAGATTCTGGTGGTCTAATATGAAGCAGGACATTGCTTGTTATGTTGCTGAGTGTGACGTTTGTCGCTGTATCAAAGCAGAGCATCAAAGGCCTACTGGAACTCTGCAACCTATCTCTATTCCTGAATGGAAATGGGACCATGTTGACATGGACTTCGTCACTGGATTTGCCAAATCGCAGAAAGGTAATGATGCTATTCTTGTCATCATTGACCGGCTTTCGAAAGTTGCACATTTTCTGGCGGTCAAAGAGACAATCACTGCTAGTCAGCTTGCTACTCTCTACATGTCCAGAATTGTTTCACTTCACAGTATTCTACTGGTTATCAGTTCGGACCGTGGCAGCTTATTCACTTCAAGATTTTGGGCAAGTTTCCAAGAAGCTATGGGGACTCATCTGTCGTTCAGTACGGCGTTTCATCCTCAGTCGCAAGGGCAGGTTGAACGTGTCAACCAAGTTCTCGAAGACATGCTTCAAGCTTGTGTAATTTCATTCGGCAAGAAATGGGAGGAATCTCTTCCATATGCCGAGTTCTTTTATAATAATAGCTATCAAGCTAGTCTGAAGATGTCCCCCTTCGAAGTGCTATATGGACGAAAGTGTCGAACCCCTCTGAACTGGCCAGAAACTAGGGAACATCCACTCTTCGGTCCGGATATTATCCAACAGGCTGAAGAGCAAGTCCGCATTATTCGCGAGAATCTCAAGACTGCTCAGTCACGTCAGAAGAGTCAATATGACCGTCATCACAAAGACATGGTCTATCAATCTGGCGAAAAGGCTTATCTTCGAGTTACACCAATGAAGGGTGCTCACCGCTTCGGGATCAAGGGAAAGCTAGCTCCTCGCTATATCGGTCCCTTCACTATTCTCGAAAGGAGTGGAAAAGTGGCATATCAACTGGAGCTTCCGTCAAACCTTTCTCAGGTTCACGATGTGTTCCATGTGTCACAACTCCGACGATGCTTCAAGGATCCAATCCGAGCAGTGGATCATGAAGTGCTCGAGTTGCAACAGGACCTCTCCTATAATGAGCATCCGGTCCGCATTCTCGACCAAGCTGAACGCCGCACACGTGAGAAGGCGGTCAAGTTCCTCAAAGTCCAGTGGTCGAATCACTCTGAAGACGAAGCCACTTGGGAACGCGAGGACCGCCTGCGTGATGAATACCCTGCACTGTTTCCTTCTACCTCCTAAATCTCGGGACGAGATTTCTTGTAGTGGAGGAGATTTGTAACACCAGGATAATCATGCTACAGTAATCACACGTTAATGGTGCCACATCACCTCAGTCACTGTAGTTAATCTCGGATTAATTTGAAACTGCTTCAAAATTCAAAAATTAGAATAAAGTCAACAATAAAAGTTTTTCAAAAGTTGAAACAAAAATGTTCGGAGTGTGCAGTTAAATGCCAGGGTAATTATAATAAAGCAAACACATTTTTATAAAATGCCTAGATGTTTTAAAATGATTTAAAACATAAAAGAAAATAAATAAAAAGAAAAGAAACAACAAAAAAACAAAAGAGGAAGACCCCCCCACTGGGCCAATTGTGGCTCAGCTGGCCAGCCCAACTGGGCAAAGGCCCAGCCGACTGGCCCAGCCGGCCACCCCCACTACCCCTTATCCACACCCTCCCCCAAAGCCTAACCACCCCGTCGCCCCACTCCCCCCCCACGACGCCACCTCTTCCCCCTCCCGATCCAGATTGGATCGGGGTCGATCCCCACCGCTGCGTGCCCGACGTC